>NC_133320.1:11018804-11021949 GCF_012295235.1 Primulina huaijiensis | reverse complement strand
GGAATCAAAACCTTGCTTGAAATTTCATGATATATACAAAAACGAAAATACCAATAGGTGACACTTGTTTTTCCATGTTTTCATGCATAAAAATAATATGGTGTGATGATGTTTTGAAGGAAAAAATAGGCGTGCCTTTGCGTTTTAAATGCACGATTATTCGTCAACGATTTGCGAAGAACGTGGCAAGGACCTTGGCTTGAATTCTCCTTATGCTTTCTCGATTATTTCTTCTTCGAATTCTGGTGTTGTGTGCCGTGTATGATGGTTGAAATTTTCAGAAAGTGGGACGTGTGTCTTGTGTAGGAAGTGTAGGGTTTTGGGGTGTTTAACTTATATTATATAGTTAATTATGTCCTATCAAGGCTTTAGGCCTATTAAGCATGAGTTTAGGACCATTAGTACTAGATTAGGATTTAATTAAAATATTAAAATAGTTTTGGTAAAAATAAGTTTGTGAATTTATTAACCGGGTCGCCAAAACGTTTGAATTTTTGTTGAAAAACCAACACCGATAAAATTNTGAGTTTAGGACCATTAGTACTAGATTAGGATTTAATTAAAATATTAAAATAGTTTTGGTAAAAATAAGTTTGTGAATTTATTAACCGGGTCGCCAAAACGTTTGAATTTTTGTTGAAAAACCAACACCGATAAAATTTACGTCCCGGCATATAAAATCACCTCAAAACCCCTTATTTTCAAAAATAAGAAAAACCATCAACCATATTTTAAACAATTAAAAATAATAATTATTATTATTTAAAAAAAAATTTACATTTTTCAGCCATCGGTCTCCGTTTTTCGATCGCAACTTGAATAAAACTTAAAAATACAATTTTATGCGTCATGAAAATTAAATCCAATTTAACATATAATCATGCATGTCACATAATCTTTTAAAAAATTAAATTGATTAATTATTTATTTTTTATATTTTTTAGATTTGCATGCCGTTGGGTTACGTCGTCTTAATTTTGGACCTTACAATTCCTCCCCCCTTAAATAAAATTTCGTCCTCGAAATTAGAACTTACCGAATAATTGTGGATAACGACTCTTCAAGTCCCTCTCAGTTTCCCAACTAGCTTCTTCTTCCGAGTGATTCACCCACTTGACTTTGACCATTGGAATGACTTTGTTTCGGAGTCTTCTTTCCTACCTTGCCAAGATTTGGACAGGTCTTTCTTCATAAGTCATATTTGGAGTTAATTGTAGAGGTTCATAATTTAGCACATGTGATGGATTTGAAATGTACTTCCGCAGTATCGAAATATGGAACACATTGTGAACTCCTGAAAGTGTTGGTGGCAATGCCACTCTATAAGCTAGTGTCTCAATCCTCTCCAATATCTCAAATGGATCAATAAATCTTGGACTAAGCTTGCCTTTCTTGTCAAAGCTCATAACACCTTTCATAGGTGCTATTTTCATGAATACATGGTCGCCCACTGAAACTCTAAGTCCCTTAGTCTCTTGTCAGCATAACTTTTCTGTCGACTTTGTGCAGTTCTCATTCTTTCACGGATTTTGACTATAAGCTCGGTAGTCTCTTCAATCACATCCGGAACGATTTCTCTCTTTTCACCAACTTCGTCCCAATGTATAGGAGATCTACATTTCTTTCCATAAAGTGCCTCAAAAGGAGCCATCCCAATTGATGATTGATAGCTATTATTGTAGGTGAACTCCACTAGAGGTAATTTCGGTTCCCAACTGCATTGGAAGTCAATAACACATGCTCGCAGTAGATCTTCCAAAATTTGTATAACTCTTTCGGACTGACCATAGGTTTGAGGATGGAACGCGGTACTAAATAATAACTTGGTTCCCATCGCTGCATGCAAACTCGGCCAAAAAGATGACGTGAATCTCAGGTCTCTGTCAGACACAATAGATACAGGGATCCCATGCAGACGAACTATCTCTCGAATATATAGGTCGGCGTACTGAATCATGGTGAATGTCGTCTTAATAGGTAGAAAATGCGCTGATTTCGTATGACGATCAACTATCACCCAAATGGCATTAAACCCCTTAACAGTCTTCGGTAGTCCCACAACAAAGTCCATAGTAACGTTTTCCCATTTCCACTCGGGAATAGGGAGTGGCTTAAGTTTTCCCGCTGGTCTTTGATGCTCTGCTTTAACTTATTGACACGTCAAACACTCGGATACAAATCTCAGAAAAAATTTATTACATTACATAAAAAAAATTATAATATTTTATTAACTTATAAATTGAAAATAATAATCATTTTAATAAATAAATTTTAGTTTTTTTTATTAATTATTATATAACATTTGATGTTTGATTATTTTATAAAATTTAAAATAATTTGCATTTCAATTTTGAGTACAACTCAAAATTGTGAAAAAAAATTGTATTCACTTGTGTGTGTGTGTGTGATTGATTAAAACTTTAATTAATCTACATTTTTGTTAGATATATTGTCCAAAACAAAATTGATATATATTTTCATACTCGAATTTACTAAAAATGATTGAAATTATTTTAAGTTAGATTATTTATTAATATTGAAAATTATTGTTATATATATTTTTTAAAAATATTAATTAAATAAATAAACACATTAAATTGATTAGAATAATTGAAACTTAATTGCAATAAATTTATTATTTACTTATTTATCGTCAGCGTAAATTAAATCAAAAGGTTAAAACTATTTATATTTATAAATAAAAATATATCAAATAAATAAAAATTATTTACATTCTGCAGTTAGTTTCAAAAAAATTTTAAAAAAATCACAATCATAAATTACAAAATTTATAAGTTTTTATAAAATATTTATAAATATCAATAAAAATCTTACAGAATATATCTATAAAATAATATGAAAATCTTTAGAAATTTTTGGAATTTTATCATGTCGGAAACTGAATTTCGGTGGTTTGACAAATTGAACTTAATCTATCGAACAACTGATCAAGATAACTAAAAGAAACTGATCTAAAAACACGCAAACTATCGGTTACCTAACTGAATATTAATACGCAGAATATCAACGGCAACTGAACCTAGCTAATTGAATTTGTAGTTGACTGAATGATCAGTTGGGAACTTATCAGTTAAACTATAATCAGTTGAGAGCAATCAGTTTATCCTTTCAGATTTGTCACAAC
>NC_133320.1:11016782-11018704 GCF_012295235.1 Primulina huaijiensis | reverse complement strand
TCCTATGCATGTTTAATTCCTGAAAACCATACGAGTGTCCAAAAGCATTATTTTGTTTTCAAAATAAAATAAAAATTTTAAACTTCCGCTGCGTTTGGGCACGTAGAAAATCGAGATCCAACATAGGATAGGTTTGAGGGGGTGTTTTTACATGTTTTAAAGAGTCCTAAAACACACTAAAAACGTTGCAAATTAAAAAGGAACAAAGCTAAAAAAAAACTGAGAAAAGAAAAAAAAGTTGTGGGTCTTCTTACGGCTTGCATAGGTTCAAGGTTTGGTTTTTTTTTGTATGGGGGCAAGTGGGCTCGTCCAGGGCTGGCTGGGGCTCGAGGAGGGTCTTGGGTGAGGGCCTGGTAGGGTCCTATTGGGCTAGGACTCGCACAGCAGTGCTGGGGAAGAGTCCTCGCTGGTTAGGAAACTTCCCGAGGGTGTATTTGTGTTTGGCCGAGAGTTTAAGGGGATGCAGCTTGGTAGGGGCTGGGCTAGGTGTTTTGGGTGATGGCTTGGGACGGTCCAGAGAGGGGTAGGAAGGGTCAGGGCTCGTGGTGGCTCGAGCAAGATTCCAGGAGAAGCAACACACTCACGCACGCCAGAAGCAAGGGGACGCACAGGTGGTTTACTGGTTACAGAAGCTTTGTGCGTGGGTTAGGGGCTCGGGGCTGGTCTGGGTCGAGTCTGGGCGTGGTCCTGGGTTGGTGATGGTCCTAGATGATCGTTGGTTAGGGGGCTAGAGGAGTCCTAGTTGGCTAGGAGTCTTGGTAAGGTGGTGAGAATCACACACAAAACATGCAGATTTTTGGGGTCAGTTTCAGTAGCAAATTGAGCGGGCCAAGGTTGGTGTTATGGGCTGGGCTCGGTCAAGAGGGTTTCTAGATGGGTTGGCTAGGTTTTGGCTCAAGGTGGCTTGGGCGTGGCTCGAGTAAATTTGGAGATGGCTCGGTGGGTTCGTTAGGGTGTCAATTTCAAAAATTTTAAGGCTAAAATTGATTCCATGGGTCCACGGGGGTGGCTCATGACTTTGAAGGGTAGAATAAATCTTAAAAATGTTATGTTAAAAATTTGGGATCAAAATAATGAGTTTTAGATTTATTCGGGATTTAATCGTCGTACGAAACGCTAATTAACGAGTTAATTGAAACGCCTAGTTTTAAGCTTTATAAAATTATGGAAAATTATATTTAAGCATAAATAATTATTATAAGTCTAAGTTTTAATTTGGGAATTTTATATTAAGGTTTGGTTTAATTCGGGATTTAAACGCATTAATACGTCACATTTAAAGATTAATTTAAAAGTCCTCGTTTTAGGCTAAATAAAAATATGGAAAAATTCATGTAGGCTTAAATAATTATTTGGGACATGTTAGAGTCAATGAGTTCAAGAAAAAGTCAAAAACATAAAATTTTACGTCTAGGGGTAAAACGGTCTTTTTACACCTAAAAATTAGTAAAGGTCATGGTAGTGCCCTAAATGCTATTTTTGTGATATTATGATTATTTTTAAATGTTTATGAAATATTCTTGATTTAATTGTGATTTTTAAATGTCTAAGGGATTTTTATGATTTAAGGTTGACATTTAAAAGACATGTTGCATGCTTGGTTTCAAAAATAAAAATGATATGTTATGCATGATTTTTATAAGTGATGAAAATGTAAAATGTTGAAGGAGGTGAAGTGATTGTGACTAATTCGTTAATAATGGCGATGTCGTGAGGGTGATGGTCCCAGTGGGAGCCCGACGATCGTGTTTCCATTATTGTGAATATGAGGTTATGAGGTTTGAGGAAGAATGGGAATATCGTGAGGGGAGAAGGCCCCAGAGGGAGCCCATTTATGGGAGAAGGCCCCAGAGGGAGCCCCGACGATCGTATTTCTATTCGATCATGTTAGGCCAAGGCTCAGTTGACCGGTGAGAGCGTCG
>NC_133320.1:10966324-11015258 GCF_012295235.1 Primulina huaijiensis | reverse complement strand
CCAAAAACCCATCACAACCTCTAAACAACAACTTCTTAGCCTCAAGACACGAAATAAAAGGAAGGATCAGCGAAGTACCTGCACTGGCGAACAAACCTTCCCTATTGCCATCATCTGCAAATTTCACCGTCTTAGCAATGCAATCAATCACTGCACGGTAAGTTGATAGCCAATCCATGCCAAGTATAATATCAAACACAACCATCGGAATAACAATCAAGTCGGCATAAACAACTCGCCCATCAATTTGAACAGAGCACGCATACACAATAGATGTTGGGCACAACACATCTCCCGAAGGCAAAACAACATTAAACTTGAGGGGAATAACAGAAAGAACTATACCCAAAGATCGCAAAAATAGTTCAGACATAAAAGAATGAGTAGCACCTGTATCAATCAATGTCGTAGCTACTCTGCCTGAAATTAAAATAGTGCTAGAGATCACAGAAGAATCATGGTTTATACCTTCCTTTGTCATGGTAAAGATGCGACCCTGAACCTTCTCTTTACTCGAGCCTCTTGGACAATCCTTGGCTATATGGCCTGCAGTGCCACAACGGTAACAAGTATGAGTACCAAATCTGCACTCTCCCCGATGATGTTTACTACACTTGGTACACAATGGCTTCTCAGGATCAGATGGAACTGTCAGTGGTTTAGGACTCGGCTCCAGCTTGCCTTTCCCTTTAAAATGGTCCTTTCCTCTTTGGCTCGAACCTTGACCTCTTTGAGCAACAAACTGCTGCCTCGCCTGTCTCTCTCTGGCAATGTCTTTCTCATCTTGCTCGGCCAACAAAGCCTTAGACACAATCTCTTTGAATGTCACCGCATTCGACATATTGATGTCCCTTCTGATTTCTGCTCGAAGGCCTCTAATGAAATGAGCACCCTTGTCTTTGTCATTGGAGGCAATATACGGAGCAAACAGACAGCCGTCTTCAAACTTCAGAATATACTCATCAACATTCATACCTCCTTGACGAAGCTCTAAAAACTCAGTCACCTTCCGAGCTCGAAGTGCATCTGGGAAATACTTGTCATAGAGAAGATCAGTGAACTCTTGCCACTTCAATGCTGGAACATCAACACTTACCTTGGTAGCATTCCACCAAATACGTGCAGCTTTGACTAACATGAACACTGCACAACTGATTCTGTCCTTATCTTCATAGTTGAGATGATCGAAAATCGCCTCAAGAGCTTTGACCCACTCTACAGCCACCAATGGATCAGTGCTTACTGCAAATTCCGGCGGATCCATTCTCTTGAAAGCAGTAAAGATCCCATCGGTCCCAACTGCCTGAGCCACTTGGCCTCTCCCTTGACCTCTACCTTGGCCTGTTCCTTGCAAACGTAACAACTGTTGCATCTGCTCACTGTGGACCTTAGCTTGCTCTTTCAGTAGCTTGCCGAACTCATCGACAACTCTAGAGGAAGAACTATCCTCACCCTCTGAAGCCTTTCTCTTAGGAGGCATACTCCTACAATGTGCTCACATAATACATATCAACCAATAACAATAATTAGATGTAGAAGAAGACATACCCGGACTGTTGAAAGTAGACGAAGTCATATGCATTGGTCCGAAGAACGGTGCTCTGATACCACTAAATGTAACCCTCTGACCCGATTTCATAAAATAACAGCGGAATTTAAAATTTTTCTTGAAGGAAAGAAGGTTTAAAATACATTTCCATATAGTCAAAAGTATACACATGATCAATCAAATGATACAACAAAAAAACAAAATATCATTTTTATGATCATGTCCAAAATGCTATCAAAATAATCTTTCCTTCCTCCATCTCTATATGCATATGACTCCGGCCTCAATCAACGTCCCGGCTCGTTGCTCTTATCTGCATCACATGAAATGACTGAAATGAGTATAAAACTCAGCAAGTGGAACTCTTACATAGCAATGTACATATCACACTCTGAAAACATGGCTTTGAAAACATTAAATACCATCAACTCTGAAACATGAATATCATAGAATGAATAACAATAACGATGGTATTTCTCTTTTCTCTGTTGGATTGATATCTATATAGTAACTCTGTCTCTGTACCTATATCCCATCGATATACATCGATAACTCTGAGGGATATAAGCCTATGGTCGTTGATCAACTAATTGCATGCAATCTCTGACTATGTATCTATCAATCCACTAAACATTTGAATTCTCTCTTTGGCATTAAAACAAACACTTTGAAGACTCTATTTTCTTTTGTATTCCCTTTAACATAATTGAGACATAAGAATGTCTCTAATATACAACAAGGTGTATTAATACATAGCATGAATCAAATGGAAGGGAATAACACTTTAAAACCATTGAAACACAATACATATATTATCATGTGAGCACAAGGAAATGAATTCCACTTACTACACTTGGAACCTTGAATTTATACCCTTGGTACACAACCTACAACAATAAACCATAATTTGCACCATCAATAACCCAATAATCACAAACTCATACCATTAAATCCTTAAAACCAACACCATCAACAAACCCATGATTTCTCCCAACACCAAAACCATAAACTATACCACAAGCTTACTTTAGCTCCTTGAACCCACAAGAACCTTGATCACACTTCAATAATCCAACAAGTAGCTTGAATCAAAGAAAGGAAATGAAACCCTAACCTCCTCTTGAGAGAAAGAACCGAGAAAATGGGAGAAGAAATGAGAAAAATGAACCAACTCTTGCATTATATCACTTAAATCTCGAAAACACGCTTCTACTGTTCATTCACCACGGGTGCGCTACATACCTCACCGCGGGTGCGGTGTGCCTTCGGCACCTCAACCAAATTTCTGAAATCGACCACCACGGGTGCGGTACCTATCCCACCGCTGGTGCGGTGTCTATTCGGCAATTCCACAAATTCTGCAATAAAGACCGCGGGTGCGCTGCACAAATCACCGCGGGTGCGGTCTGCTCTCGGCCAAAACAACTCTATGCAACAAAAATCGAATCGCAACGCTGATACAACACAACTACCCATCAACTAATATCAACAATACCACAAAACAATAATAACCAACAATACTATGATCCACAATCACAACTCTTAACATCTAAATCAAACTTAATATTAAACAAATAATCCATAAACATACGAAATCTTAAATTGTACCGTTCACCAGGCTTGGATATTACAGTCCGTGTAGGGGTCCGGGTAGCCTCGCAAATTTGGACACCGAGAAGAAACAAAGGCACGGACCCTGTGCCATGGTCCGTCCATGGGTCCGTGTACCTGCGGGACAAGCCAACATATGAAAATTCTGAACAAGTTTTGCTTAACAGTCTAGACTCGATCGAACGTACCATGAATCGACACCACGAGACCCGTCCTAGGACGTCACGACATTGTACCAAACCCAAGTAAGCCATTATAATTGTTCCCAAGTGTGACAATCAACAACTAACGACACGACTCGAAGTTCGACACCATTTTCTTCCTCGACTCTGGATTCAACTTGGTGCCTAACGACACGAAAAGAGACACCAAAAATCATCCCAACATCAAACTAAACATACCTAGATGCAACAACGATCATCCGTCGATTCCCAACGAAGCCTGCAACAAATAAACTTCAAGAACGCATCAACATCAAAATTTTCTGAAAATGCAGTTTAAGCAGTCCCACAAAAAACACCATAACTCACTCAATATTTATCCAAATAACTCGAATTTTATATCAAATCGAAGGTATCAAAAAGTTCTACAATTTTTGCGTTGAAAGTGTTTCCAGAAAAGCGACCGAAAAATCACAGTATTTGAATTGACAGCAAAAACGTAAAGTTTGTGATCAAAAATCGTTTCAAAATTTATCTAAACATGATTGCTCAAACTTCTATATGTCACACATATATTTTACACATAAATAACAACACAACGCATACTACGACAAGATCGATGCAGAAATAATAGAATATACGTGCCTTTTGATAATTAGAAATACCGTGACAACGATACCGAAGCGGGAAGGAAGCTAGGCTTGATCCGGGACGGTGGTGGCTCGATTTTCTTTGAAGAAAACACAACAAAACCTTGCTGGAATTCGAGAGAAAAGGGGCGGCTGCTGTATTGATATGAACCCTAGGTTTCTTCTCAAAAAAAGTATGAATGAATAGATGTGTATGTGTGTGTATTGTGGGATATATGTGTGTGTGTCGTGTATATTAATATTAAAAAAAAGGGAATATTGTTTAATTAAGAGTTAATAAGGCTAATTGAAAGTTGCTTATCACAATGCAAATAAAATGCTAATAGAAAAATCTTAGTCAAAGACTAACTTCACTAAACTCCCTTAATTAAAAAAAATGATATGCATCAGTGCTAGACTTTAAAAGTTTTAAGATTCTAAAATCAATAAACTAGACTTTTAAAATACTAAACTGAATAAATTATTTAAAAATGGCACATCTTCAACTTAAAATAAATAACACATTTTAAATTTCCAAAATCGTCACCGGTCTCTTCCTCGATCCCGCATCGAATAATCGCCTGAAACATGAAACTCGAAAAATATTTTAACGTGCATCACCTAAACATAAATAATTTAAAATAATACTTTTAAATAAGTCATGCATGGATAAAGCTCATTTTTAAATTTGAATAAATGATTAAACAATTTAAACAATGCATGGGATTTACGTGTACAGATTTTGAGCACTACATTATACGCGGTAAATGAAAGTACCTGTCTGGCTCGAATAAGAACTGCTCTCTCCCAAGCGGTCGGATTAGAACAGATCTCCGCTGGAAGTCAATCAAAACTCGTTTCTTTAATAGCCAGTCCATACCCAGAATGATATCAAATTCTGACATTGGCAATACGATAAGATCCGCATAAACAAGATTACCATGAAGTTCAAGGTCTATGTCTCGGACCACATTAGTAGCTGTCAGCTCCTCCCTAGAAGGCAGCACTACCGAATACGCTATATCTAGTCCAATAGTCTTGACCTTGAGGAAATTTACAAAGGTCTCCGAAATAAACGAATGAGTAGCCCCTGAATCTATCAAGGCATTTCTAGCTAAACCAACTATAAAAATTCTCCCTGAAAGGTTGGAACATCATGCTAAACCAGAAATTTTACAAGAATTAAAGTTATAGACATGCGAAGTTCAAAGTTCTTTTAACCTAAATTCCCGAAAATAACACTGACTAGAACATGCAATTCTATCCCAAATTCTAAGTTAAAAATTTTAACCCAAACTCTCAAAACATAAAATCTCAAATACAAACTTAAAGCTTTAAGATACCTGTCAAGAGCATCGTCTCCGGGTTTGTCTCCGCTGCATGGAGAGCAAAACTCTGCCTTGGGAAGGCAGATTCTTCTGAGGACAGTCCTTCAGTAAGTGGTCACGACTACCACACTTGTAGCACTTCCCCGAACCATACCTACAAACTCCAGTATGCTGGCGTGTGCACTTGGCACAGACTGGATACTCCGAGGACCTCGGGACTACACGTCCTTGCTGCTGCTCTCCTCTGCTCTTGGATGGGCCATGGAAAGGCTTCTTACTCTGATGCTGCTGCTGAGAAGGGCGGTGCGGCGCCTGAAATGCTCGCTTACCATGGCGATCGCTCTCAATATCATTCTGATCCTGCTCTGCAGCTAGAGCTCTGGAGACAGCGACATCATAGGTAGTAGGGTCAGCTACCCTAACATCACGGCGCAAGATCGGGCGTAGACCATCCATAAAATGTCTCAACTTGGCTCCAGCATCTTTGCAATCAGGGGCACAAAATGGCAACCCCTCTCAAACTTACGGATAAACTCCGTAACAGTCATGTCTCCCTGCCTCAGGGTCATGAACTCCCTGGTCAATCTGGAACGCACTTCGTTAGTAAAATATTTAGAGTAGAACACCTCTGTAAAGCGCGTCCAGCTCAGAGTAGCCAAATCCAAGGTTACAGATGCTCCTTCTCACCACAGTCGAGCGTCTCTTCCAAACATATAGGTTGCACAACGAACCCTATCTTCATCTCCAAGCTCCATAAATACGAAGATAACCTCAAGGGACTTAATCCAGCCCTCGGCCACCAAAGGATCTGTCGTTCCTGAGAACTCCTTCGGCCTCATCTTCATGAACCACTCACAAATAGCCTCAGGCCCCGTCTGCCTGGTTACCACAGCGTTGTTCCCCGCAAACTGTGCGAAGCACTGAGTCATCCAAGCTAACATCTTGGCGTTCATGTCCGGTGGAGGGAGTGGTGGTAAATCTCTCTCCTGCCTATGATCCTCACTGTCCTCATGACGATGCTCATCATCCCTCATGCGATCATGAATGCGTCTAGGAGGCATACTGTTCCGTACATAACCCATACGTAACCAACATGCATAATTCTATTATTTCTTTAAATTCAAATAAATACTGCATAATCATAATCTTGACATAAAACGTTTCATGAAATCATGTTATTAAAATATTTCATGCTTTAAACGAAATGCGTAAACGTAAAACTTACAGACCAAAGACGTGATTTCATGAGCTTCTCGAGATCAGTAGTAGTACAACCCTTTACAAGAACATAGGCTCTGATACCAACTGTAACGCCCCAGATTCGACGGTTGTCCTCACTATACCAATACGAGTCTTTCCAGCGTGCTTATGTCCTCAGTCACACGCACCCTAGGAAACTTTCCAGGAGGTCACCCATCCCAGAATTGCCCCAAGTCAAGCACACTTAACTTTGGAGTTCTTATGTGATTAGCTACCGAAAAGAAGATGCATCTTATTGGGATGAGCAGTACATATCAAATCTTTTAACACATCCTCAACTGTACATTCTATTACATTGAACATTTTCGGAAATCCCTTCCTTCCGGTGTAAGATCGGTTCATTCATGTTCCCTTCGCCTAGAAGCCTGCCTCGAGCAGCTCATTGTCCGTGCAACCTCAAGGCACCGGCGATCACTCCCCTCCCTCTTCGGCCTCGGGCCTCACATGCCCTCCAGCTTCCGCTTGGTTCATCCCCAAACCACACCGTACTAGGATAGGTCGGCTCTGATATCAACTGCAAAGGCCCGTATTTTGTATTCGCATTTTTTTTTCGGAATTATCAAAAAAATTTCTAAATAAATAACTTGCCTCAATCATAAAATAAATCCATAAATAGATTTAACTTTAAAATAACAGCAGTAGTAAATATTGTATTTCAAAACAACAACTTAAAAATAATCCAACGTATTAAAATCTCAATTTGAACATAAAAAGGTAAATAAACTGAAACATGAGTTCCTCGGGTTCTTACTACTGCTGACCCAAGCTAGCTCACTGGTCCCCGTCCTCAGTCTCAACATCATCAGTACCTACAACAATGAAGTCTAGTGAGTCTAAAGACTCAACATGCATATATTGTGAATAACAAGTATATATATCATAAAATCGCATGCAACGTAAAAATATCATATCGTAAAGCGTAACTTGAAAATTGTGTCATGAGTTAATATAAATACGTGCATATTTTAAAATCGTACGTAAAATATTTGCTCGATAGAGGCCTGTCATAAAATACCATATCGAGAGTTTTCTAGTAGAGATAATGTTTCAACGCAAGTGGCCCATAACATAACATGAATGTCTGATCAGACTAAACCACAGCATACTGGGCAGTAGAGATCACCACAGCCCTTGGACTGGATGCCCGTACCCATACATAATCGTAAACCGGTCGTATGTCACCGGCTGGAGAGGTCTCATAAGCATGAGGTTGCCACAAGACATATCGCATATATCTCAAAATAAATATTTTATATTTTATGCACGTAATATAATTATAACTCAGTTTTCACCGGATGAGTTGGATCATTCCCAGGCTTGCTGCGACCTAATCCTAACATGAGACATATGCAAATAATCTCAACTTGACAAAAACTTCATATCGGAACCAAAAACAAGACAAACGAGACCAACAACCTAGTTTGAAACCATGACTTCGTACCAACTCGAACCAATATTGAACCATCATTTAGCCATGATTAAAATATACCTAACATAATGAAATAATATCCATAAGAACTATATTACACGAAAAATGGTGAATAGAGGCCAAAATCATGAAACACTCTTACGAGAGTCACTTTGGCACATGGCACTGTAAATTCTCGTACGACCTCTAAACTCAACCAAATCACAAACGGACAAAAACATGACTTTCATAACTCATTGGGGTACTGTCCAGTCCAAGACCATAGGCTAAAAGCTAACCAAGAACTCGAACAAGACCTCTGAACCGAAACGATTCTGCTGTCAAAGTGTAGTGGCAGCAGCTGTGCATGTGATGTCTAATTTATGAAAAAATGGCCATTGGGCTTGAACCACCGACCAGAGTCGCTTACCAACACCCTAAGGCGCGGCTTGAACCATGGCTAAGGGCACTAGGCCAACCACAATCCAAGCAAACACCTATGACAACCCAAAGTTCCAACCGAGAGCACCAAATTCTGTGTAGTATGTGTGTTCAATTGTTGTGCTATCTTGTATCGTTCCAGTGGTCATATGATCAAGCATGGCTCAATTTAGACATGATGAGGCATTGTGTGAACCATAGCTATGGGCTAGAAGCCAACCACAATCCACCCAAACACCCCAAAAACCGAAACTCAGTCACCCAAACCAGAAATGAAAAACGATGGGCATTTGTTTTGTTGTTGTAAAAATTTTGATGGATTCATGAACCAAGCCTTGAAAGACTATCTTGGTCATGTCCTAGACATGCTAAGGGAGGTTTCTAACCATGGCTACAGTACTTAGANTTCATGTCCTAGACATGCTAAGGGAGGTTTCTAACCATGCCTACAGTACTTAGAACAGCCATGGTCCGAACACTCACCTTAGACAAACAACAACAAAAATCGTGGCTCAAAACTGCACTAATGAAATGTTTTGCTGCCATGTCTTCAACTTGAGTGTATGGGCTTAGACCAATGAACCATCAACACCCTAACACACTCTAGATCATTCCTAGATGCAGCCTTGAGTGCCTGGAACCGAAGCAACATCCTGAAATCACAAGAACACACATCACCCGTGAATTTAAAGCAAATGGCCGAGGACGGGCCTGCACGACTTCCTGCAAGTTGCTGTCAAAATTTTGCTTTGTTCCTTGAATCATGAACATATACTAGTTTTAAAATATCTATAGGACTTGATTGAAGAGGAAATAAACGATGTATACATGCCTGGAAATCTGTTGAATAAGAAAACAAACAATACGACGAACACGGCGCGGCGGAGTCGGAGTTGTATTTTTCTTTCTTATTTTCCTGCTGCTATCACACGATTTTAGCTGCTGTTTTCACTGATATTTTCAAAGGTAAGGGTGGAGAAAATGTTAGGTAATGAAGGTGAAGGTTACAAGGGGTGATAAGTGAGTCATGCAAGGCATTTAGGTGGGAGTTACTAGTGAGGCGTTTGAATGGCAAATCAATTGCTTCGTTCCCTTCTTGTTGAACGAAATATGAGGGATTGGTATGCTAGATTAGTAAGTTGAGGGAAATTAGGTGGATGGGATGACCGAAATTTGTTAATAATTTGCAAGGTAAATTGTTGATTAAATCTTGTATTTTAAATCCTTAAGGTTTTAAACACCCATTATATATTTTAGTGAATTAACACTTAAATTAGGGTAACAATCTTGTATGGCATGGCTTGGTCTTAAAATTAATTATTAAAATGTTAGGTTTTAATTTCTTGAATATAATAGGCCTAGATTAATTTTTATCCCAATTGGTTACACATTTTAATATAAGCTTTAATTAAATATTGGACATAAAAGAACTTATTTAATAACTTAAATCCAATAAATTTAATAAATCCTAAAAACATTCTTTATCATTAAAATAAATTATTCCTTGGCTTAAATTAAATTTAGGAATATTTTCTTATTATTAATCTTATCTCAATTCTCCAAACTCTAGTCCAGCCTCACGTATTTACCCGAAAAGATAAAACTAAACATCCGTGCTTAAAATAATTAGTCATGACTTAAAAAATTTTAAAATGAATTAAACACTTCATATATATAAAAAAATCGTTTTTAATTTAAATAATAGCAATTATGCATGGTGACAGATCGTGTGCTCTGCACCTTAGGGGTGCTTTCAACACAATAAATCAATGAGCTGCAATAGCTCGAGTTCTAAGAATGTATACATCGATGAATTAGATCAAGTTTGGTATTAAACCAAGCAGAAAACACTTGAAATAATCCTTCGTTAAGAAAACTGATATGTTTTATATACTGTGCAACTGAAGAACTGAATTTACGGGAAAATCAATTAGAGTTTATATCAGTTCAGTTATGGACAAAACTGAACTGATCAAATCAGTTAAGAACAAAACAAGCATTTAAACAGTTAAGAGACACAGGATATGTTTATGGATGTTCGGAGACTTCAACTGCTCCTACGTCACCCTTTCTACCTCCACGGGTAGGATACACTAGAAGACTTAGATTTATACAGCACCTTGTACAAATCCTACATAGCTTAGGACTTACCCACTGCCTAACTGAACTCGTAGTCTAGACTGAAGGCAGCACCTTCCAGCCAACACTTGTTTAACGTCTGTGTGTCAAAGACTACATACAAAAGTTTAATGTCTTTGTGCAAGACTGTAATTTGGGTGGTGGTGGTGTGTGTGTGCGTGAGAACTGAACAATGAACACTACCAGAAAGTGTTCTCACACACTGAGGGAAATAAGCTTCTAATCTAAGCTGAATATAACTTTGAAGTGTTCCCTCTCAACTGGGCGTAATGCTTCTTGCAAGCTTATATGCAATATGCGTGCCCTTTCCTCTTTTCTTGTGTTCTCTCTTCTAGCCACACTGTGTATATTTCTTTGTTACTGAGTCTTCACTGATCTTCTATTTATAGGCGCGAAGCTTGATCATACAGTGAGACTCAATTATTGTATCTGTTGCATTTTGAATTTGTTCTTTGGAATCCATTCCGGAACTTTTGGCTTTAAGCTTCTGATGCAACGTTCATGATTGTACTGTGATAGTACAATTGCTTTTGTACCTTTGCGCACAGCTATAATCCGTTAAGTAAGCTTGTCGTGATCTGCAACTGATTGCTCTTAACTGAAGTTCTGAACTGGCTTTGTTGCGGTGAGGTGAAATCAGTTGGTTCTTCAGCTTAACTGATTTCACTGATTCAGTTGAACTGGTCAGCTAGACTCTTTATCAGTTGAACTGCTCTTACGATTCATCAGTTTAGTTGGTCAGTTCGTGCGATCAGTTAGCGATTTCAGTTAGCATCTCGATTGCTTTAGTTTCGACTATTTCAGCTGTGTGCACTTCAGGTAGATTATTAGAAACAAAATAACAAGTTTTGTTAGCATCAAAATTAAGCAAATATTGCGAACTTGAAAAGTTCCAACAATCTCCCCCTTTTTGATGCTCACAAAACTTGAACAGGTAAAGCGATAAAAACTTAAAAAAAATAAAAGAAATTTCAGTTTGAGGGATGACATAATTAAAATCAGTTTAAAAAAAACTCCCCCTCCAAAACTGAATTTAAAAACGGGTTGAAAACATTTTAAAAACATTTTTCAGTTCGAGAGAAAAGAAAACTCCCCCTCAAGGACTGAATTAAAAAATCCCCTTTTAAAAATATAATCAGTCACATGATTTTGAAATATTTTCAGCAGCAATTATCATTCAAGCAGTTAAGGTTACACAAAAACTGGAAATATCAGTTCAGTTATATTTAAACTAACTGGATAACTCGATGTTTATTTAATCAAATAAACTTCCCTTGTATTATAATTAAGCGCATCAATTATGTAAGGGAAAAATGCTATTACAATAGCTGAATTTTAAACAACATCAGTTATCAATCAGTTTACACATAGTAGAACTAAATATACCAACTACTGGTCGCTTTGAATGCTTGATATACTGCATAGTCTTGAATTTCTTCTCCAGATGAACAGCTAGCTGCTATGAGCTTGACTTCTGTGCTGGCTAACTAGTCTAGCTGATGCAAACTGGACTCAACTGATTGCTGAACCGCATTAATCATCTCTTCTGATCTGATATGGCAGTTAAGCGACGACATACTGCTGATGATTAATCTCCTAATCATCCAACGTTTCAGCTGTCAGTTGGGCTTCATCTGCTGATCATTTGAACTGGTCGGTTGGCGACTGAAGTGGCTACAATGTTACTTGCTGAGTCAATCCACTCTTCTCCAATAAACGAATGATATATAAAAATTTTAAAAGGGTTTTGAAAACAATTTTAAATACCATCTTAAAATACATTTTAAGATATCAATTTTCAAATGTCCTTCTTAAAACACCTCGCTCTGATACCAATTGACGGATCGTGTGCTCGACACTTTAGGGGTGCTTTCAACACAATAAATCAATGAGCTTCAATAGCTCATGTTCTAAGAATGTATACATCGATGAATTAGATCAAGTTTGGTATTAAACCCAGCGGAAAACACTTGAAATATTCATTCGTTAAGAAAACTGATATGTTTTATATACTGTGCAACTGAAAACTGAATTTACGGGAAAATCAGTTAGAGCTTATATCAGTTCAGTTATGGACAAAACTGAACTGATCAAATCAGTTAAGAACAAAACAAGCAGTTAAACAGTTAAGAGACACAGGATATGTTTATGGAAGTTCGGAGACTTCAACTGCTCCTACGTCACCCCTTCTACCTCCACGGGTAGGATACACTAGAAGAATTAGATTTATACAACACCTTGTACAAATCCTACACAGCTTAGGACTTACCCACTGCCTAACTGAACTCCTAGTCTAAACACAAGGCAGCACCTTCCAGCCAACACTTGTTTAACGTCTGTGTGTCAAAGACTACATACACAAGTTTATTGTCTTTGTACAAGACTGTAATTTGGGTGTGGTGGTGTGTGCGTGTGTGTGAGAACTGAACAATGAACATTACTAGAAAGTGTTCTCACACACTGAGAGAAATAAGCTTCTAATCTAAGCTGATATAACTTTGAAGTGTTCCCTCACAACTGGGCGTAATGCTTCTTGTAAGCTGATATGCAATATGCGTGCCATTTCTTCTTTTCTTGTGTTCTCTCTTCTAGCCACACTGTGTATATTTCTTTGTTACTGAGTCTTCACTGATCTTCTATTTATAGACGCGAAGCTTGATCGTACAGCGAGACTCAATTATTGTATCCGTTTCATTTTGAATTTGATCTTTGGAATTCATTCCGGAACTTTTGGCTTTAAGCTTTTGATGCTACATTCATGACTGTACTGTGATAGTACAATTGCTTTTGTACCTTTGTAATCCATTAAGTAAGCTTGTCGTGATTGGCAACTGATTGCTCCTAACTGAAGTTTTGAACTGGTCTTGTTGCGGTGAGGTGAAATCAGTTTGTTCTTCAGCTTAACTGATTTCACTGATTCAGTTGAATTGGTCAGCTAGACTCTTTATTAGTTGAACTGCTCTTACGATTCATCAGTTTAGCTAGTCAGTTCGTGCGATCAGTAAGCGATTTCAGTTAGCATCTCCATCGCTTCAGTCTCGACTATTTCAGATGCTGCGCACTTAAGGTAGATTATTAGAAACAAAATAACAAGTTTTGTTAACATCAAAATTAAGCAAAGATTGCGAACTTAAAAGTTCCAACATATGGCTTATACGTAATCTAATTTTGCGGGTTCTACAGAAAGATTTTGACTGATGCTTCGGACTCGTCAGCTGAACTGATCTTTATTTGGGCTGGTAAAATCAGTTGACTCGTCAGTGGAACTGATTTCACTCTCGTTCACTTGAATTGATTAGCTGGGTTTCTTCATCAGTTGAACACTCCTTCGACTGGAGAGGCTTCTGAGGTTTTTCTGCTGAACCACCTATCAACTGGACAATCAGCTGGACTACTCAATTGACGTAACAGTTAGACTGATTCAGTTTGTGCGATCAGTTAGGTCTTCAGTTTGCAATGTAAACAGTTCGTGACTGATCCTAGCTTCTGCACACTAAGGTAGATTATTAGTAACACAAATTAACAAGTTTTGTTAACATCAAAATCAAGATTGCGAACTTGAAAAGTTCCAACAATCTCCCACTTTTTGATGATCACAAAACTTGAGCAGTTAAGCACAATATATTCAGTTCAAGGGTTAGTACATTCAAACTTCGTTACAAGCTCCCCCTCAAAAACTGATGTAAAGAAGTTTTAAAAACCATTTAGATATAGAGAAAAAAAACTCCCCCTCCAAAACAGAATTAAAAAAAATTAAGAAACATTTTTCAGTTGACAAAGAAAATCTTCTCAACAATTGAATTTCAAAACTGATTGAACAAAGTGATTTTCAGTTTGAGGGTAAAAGAAAAACTCCCCCTCAGAGACTGAATTAAAACATGTATTTGAAAGATATTTATCTAGTCATTCATTCAAAGGTTATAATCATTTAAGCAATATAGACAAGAAATCTGGAAATATCTATTCAGTTACAACAAAACACAACTGAACAATCATGATGTTTATTAAATAAATTTCCTTGTATTTACATCTGAGTACATGCATCAGTTGAAAAGGAAAAATTGCTATAACAATAACATAATTTAAACAACATCAGATAAAAGTTGGTTTATGCGACAGAACTGGATATACCATCAAGTGGTTGCTTGATTGCTTGAAATGCTGCATCGGTTGTGAATACAATTAACTAGAGAAACGAGTTAAGCTGCTTTGAACTTGACCACTGTGCTTACACAACCGATCGAGCAGACTCTGACTAGGCTCACGTGGAATTAAGCTGGTGATTAAATCAACCAATATCCCAACATAGATGAGTTTCGTATGAAGAACAGCTGACCCGGTAGGCTTGCAACTGAAATATTGTTCAGCGACCAGTTTAGCTATGCATCTTTGCAGATGATTCTCAGTCCGCTGCAGGCTGATTAAAACTCCAAAGCTATGAGTCTATTGAAGTGGCTACAACATTAGTTGCCGAACCAATCCTCTCAACTCTTTGCTAAAAAGCGACATATAAATATTTTCAAATAGTTTTGAAAATTGTATGAAATACTTTTAAATAGCTTTTAACAGTATTTTAAAATAACAAATTTTAAAACACAGTTTTCTTCAAATATTCTTCTTAGAACAACCAGCTCTGATACTATTGAAGGATCAAGTGTGCTAGTGTATTCGAAGGCATTTCGAACACTATATTCTCCAATGAGCTGCAATAGCTCATGTTCTAATAATGTTAACACCGATTAATTAAATCAAGTTTGGTTTAAAACCAAGCGGAAGAAACTCGAAGTAATCCTTTGTAAAGAAGACTGTTATTATAAAACATTTTAACTTATGTAAACTGAATAACTGGGAAAGGCTAGATTAGTTTTTGCATTCATCTTGAATTCGTTTCTTGGACTTTGTGTTTCAACTTTTCGAATTTCATTCTGAAATATTTTGTCTTTAATGCTCTGATACAACGTCCAATATTGTCTTTTGACTGGACAATGGCTTTGTACCTTCACGCACAGCTGGAATCCATTAACAGAGTTTGTCTTCATCTACAACTGAAAGATTCTGACTGATGATTCGGACTGGTCAGCTGAACTGATCTTCTGTTTGGCTGATGAAATCAGTTGACTCGTCAGTTGAACTGATTTCACTCTCATTCAGTTGAATTGATCAGCTGGGTTTTTTCATCAGTTGAACACTCCTTCGGCTGTCCAGGCTTTTGAGGTTCTCCTGCTGAACCACCTATCAACTGGACAATCAGCTGGACTGCTCAATTGACGTAACAGTTAGACTGATTCAGTTTGTGCGATCAGTTAGGTCTTCAGTTTGCAATGTAAACAGCTCGTGACTGATCCTAGCTTCTGCACACTAAGGTAATTATTAGTAACACAAATTAACAAGTTTTGTTAACATCAAAATCAAGATTGCGAATTTGAAAAGTTCCAACAGTAAGCTTGATCGTAAAAGCACCAGTGGATCATGTCAGTTTCTAGGAGACAGACTTATTTCATGGTTCAGCAAGAAGCAAACATCCATAGGAAGTTCCTCAACTGAAGCAAAATATCTAGCTGCTAGAAGCAGCTGTGCCCAACTACTCTGGATTCAGCAACAACTGAAAGACTATAGAGTCATTGCAACAGAATCACCAATATTTTGTGATAATACAAGCACAATTGTGATTACATATAATACAGTTCTTCACTCAAGGACCAATCATATTAATGTCAGACATCACTTCATCAGAGATCATGCTTTAAAGAAGGCAATCAGGCTGTGATACATACCAACTAAACAACAGGCTGCTGACATATTCACCAAACCATTAACCGAGACTAAGTTTTCTCACTTTCGCAATATTCTTGGCTTAATTGATTTTTCTTAATTTTATGTTTGAATATTGTTCTTTCAATTATTTCTAGTTGTCATTCAGTTGACTGTCAGTTATTGTCAATATTTATTCAGTTATTTAATTGTCAGTTAGTCAATTGCTAATTAGTTAACTTGTATCAGTTAGTATGAAGTAAAGGAAGCAACAATGAATCAAAATAAGAAATTTTATTTATAAAATCTTTTGCACAGTACTCGATTCAATTCCCTTTCAACGACAACTAACCAAAGCGATACTCAATCTAACAATCCATTACAGGTAAGTCTTCGGAAATTTTCTGAGAAATAAAGCCTTTCCAGCACTCGATGCTCCTTCATTAACATCAAATGCAGAAGACCTTCATCAAGAGCAAGATCTGAAGTGTGAATAACATCCAGACGCCTCTTATATTTGATCTCAGTTGCCTTTGTTTAGCAGTGGCAACTAATCTTTCTCGTTGAATAGTCTAGTGTTCGTGAATTTTAGTCCAGGTGGACATAACTCTCTCGAAGACGAAATCTTCCAGACCTTTCTTCCAACTATCGAAGCCAGGAGCTCCTGCTGAAGGATGAGGATTGTTCGAACTGCTTGCTCGATCCATCTGTGCTTAATTATTGCTATTAATATCTAATTACAGTGATCTTAGTTATAAACAGATTCTAGAAGAAGACTAAGGAACTTCAGTCAACCAATTGCACTTGACTTATTCAGACTGAGTTTCTCTTACCCTTTTATTTATACGCATTTATCAAGGGAGAATGTCGAATTTAAATTTTTAACATCAAAATTAAGCAAAGTTTGCGAACTTGAAAAGTTCCAACATATGGCTTATACGTAATCTAATTTTGCGGGTTCTACAGAAAGATTATGACTGATGCTTCGGACTCGTCAGCTGAACTGATCTTTATTTGGGCTGGTGAAATCAGTTGACTCGTCAGTTGAACTGATTTCACTCTCGTTCAGTTTCTTCTTTTACGCGCATCAACAACTTTCTGTGCAAAAAGAATACACAGAGTTTTTTCTTCTCGCAGATATTCAAGCTTTCCTTCATGGCCAACCAAGTTCCAGCTTTCATTCTCAATGCGATGGCTATAGACTTTACATCAGTCCTACCCATTAAGGACGAAGATATCAAGGATGTATTTCTGAAACTAGAAGCAGCCGGACAAAGGACATTTCTGGGATTTTCATCCCAAGAAATCTATCCCAAAGAGATTTAGGACTTCTATGCCAACAGTTTCGTCTTTACTGACGGAAAGATCACCACTACCGTCAACAGTCAACTGCTGATTGTTGAAGAAGACTCTTTCTGCAATCCTTTCAATCTGCCAACTGATGGCTTAGCAAACATCTCTAACGTGAAGATTTTTGATGTTGAGGAGATGCAGTCTCTTCTATCTTCTGATGGACGAAAAATCAAAGTTTCTGATCCAAAGAAAGAACTGAAGCCAGAGATTCAGTTGCTGGCTGACATAGTGGCCAAGGGGCTACTTGCCAAGGTTGGATCATTTGCTGCTCACTCTGGAGAAATTCCAAGTTATTAATGCTACCATGGCTGGCAAGAAACTGAAGTGGTCGGCCATCATCTTCAACATACTAAAGAACATGCTTAAGTCATCCAAACAGTCCAAAGACTTTGTAGTGCCTCTCAGCTATCTGCTGAAAACCAAAGGCTTGGTGGGGGAATCTTCTGAGAAACTATCAAATTTCAAGGTCTTCAATGACAAAAATGTTCAGGTTCCAAAGCCAAAGCTGGAAATATCTCCTGAACAATTTATCAAAGTCAAAAAAGATATTGGGATAGCTCAGGAGGCTGCCAAATCAGTTAAGAAGACCAAGAAACCAATTCAGAAGAAGACAACCAAACGGAAACTGATTGTCAGTGAAACTGAATCAGAGAAGACTCCATCTCCCAAGATCATGAAAAAGCTCAGAACTCTGAAGACCAAAACAGTAGTTGTGTTGGAAACCATTCCAGTTGAGAGACTGAGTTCTGGAGCTGAACATCCCATCTAGGCTACACCACTGAGGGCAATACCAGTTAAGTCCTCAACCGAGGTTCAGTTACCTACGCCTACTGTTCCATCCAAGAAGGTTATCACCAAATCTTGTGATAAACAAAAATCAAAAGTAGTCTAAGTTCCATTAATATCCATTGCTGCTCCTACTACTCTACCTCCTGCAAGACCTAAAGGAGTGGTGATATGAGAAAGATTAGATGCTACAGAATCTGGACTGAGCAGTTCTCATGTCCTGACTGATCCAAAATGAATTCACTTACCCTTTTCAATCAGAATTGGAGTAATAACTGAAGAAATTAAGGCCATCCTTGGAATAGATAGCAAATTTAAATTGAAATCCGAGGCTGGCTCTGACGGCATAAAAACAACCCAACTGAAAGATCGAGAATATGAACAAGAGGGATGAATTTGAATCCCCAAAGAAGAGATTTTAATCTCAGAATTGGCTAAGATGATAAATGAATCTCGAATCCCCAATTCTGTATCAAAGAATACTAGCAGAGAAATACAAACAAAAAACCAATCAATCGAGGCGGTTAAATTCCCAGTTTAGTTTATCAGAATGAAAAATGCACACACAAAGATGCCATGAGTTTGCAGGGGTGTGTGTGTTTATTTGTTGTGTACAGAATTGAGAGTAATAGTTTGCACGTAAAGATGGTATTTGTAGTAAACAGTGATTTTGTGACGGCAATGAAAGACGGCTCTTTGACCTTGCACAGAAATACTTGGATATATATATATATATGTATGTATGTATAGACTCTCACACACAATACATGGTTATTGTCATGAAATAAAAAGTGATGCCCATTTTGGATATTCTATTCAATTGTTTTAAATGATAGACTAATTTTATTGGATTCTATCTTGAGGACAATATCATCTGGATTAGGGGTGTCAATCGGGTCGGGTTTCGGGTCAACCCGCGAATTTTTTTTTTCCAACCCGAACCCGAACCAACCCGAAAACCCTCAACCCGAACACAAACCCGTCTAACCCGCCTAATTTGAATTTTATTTTTTTAAAAAAAAATTTAATGAAAAAAATTCGAAAAAATAAAAAATAATAATAATATTTTAATTTAAATACATAATAAAAAAATTTATGATTTAAATTTTAAAGTTTAATTGTAGAAAATTAAAAGTATATTTACTAAATCAAATAAATTATTGTTAAAAAAATAAAAAATAAATAAAAATATATATTAAATGATGAAAATTTATCATATAAATATATAAATATACAATAAATTTTGTTCAACCATACAATATATAAAAATATATGTAATATTTTTAAAAAAAAATCGGGTCAACCCGTGACCCAACCCGAAACACGTCTAACCTAGTACTAACCCGAATCCGCCCAACCCGAACCCGAAAAACCCCAACCCGAACCTGATTTTTTTCATATTGGGTCATGTCGGGTTGACAGGTCGTGTTGCATTTTGCCACCCCTAATCTGGATAGATCAAAATATTCAAATATTGTATGGCCATGTTGGGTCATAGAAAAAAGATAGTTGGATCTCCCACTTAAGTAACATGAAATGAATGGCAAATTTGGTTTAGAAGTAAATGTTTGAATTTGGCGAAGAGCTCTAAACAAGAGATATTACCTATAACGTATATGTTACATGATGATAATAAATAGTTAAAAGTGATAAATGCATTATTAGTCCTGTATAATTGTTTTTTTGGCTTTTTTTTATATCGTCAAATTTCAATCTTAGGCTGCTATTTTTTTTTCACTTTTAATATATTTTTCGATATATAGATGATGTCTGCAGTGGCATATCAACTTTTTAGATCAAAAATAAAAAAAAATTGAAAGATACAATATTAATATTGAAAATGAACAAGGTAAAATAACATAATATCATTAAACAAACATATATGACCAAACTCTAGTTGCGGTTATTTAAAATGATGTCATGCATATGAGATACATCGAGGAACAATTAAGTAGTTTGATTAGAGATCACGATGGTAATTATACAAATTAGTAATAACAATTATTAGAAAATTTGATATTTTAGTCCTATAAATTGACTTATTACATGTGAAAACTAAGCTTTGACATGTACATAACTACATGAATAAAATATGAGTGGGTCTCATGTGAGACCGTCTCACGGATCTTAATATGTGAGACAGGTCAACTCTATCCATATTCACAATAAAAAGTAATACTCTTAGCATAAAAAGTAATAGTTTTTCATGAATGACCCAAATAAGATACACGTCTCACAAATACGACCCGTGAGACCGTCTCACACAAGTTTTTGCCATAAAATATTTATCTACATAGACTCCCAAGTTCCAAAGCATGACATGAATAATATCTTCAACTAGTAAAATAAATAATTTTGTTTTAAAAAATTAAATATCAAATTTAGATTTTTACAATTTTTCTTAAAAATAAAAATTGAATTTAAATTTTTTATCACATTAAATGTGTAAAAAATAAGCTTTGAATTTTAAAATAAAAAATCATAAAAATGAAGAACATGGGAAAATATAAAAGTTGAATATAAAAAATTAAGTATCGTCAAAATTAAAAAGAAATATATATAGCAATATATATATATTATAAGACATTATCATTTCGTTTAACCCGAGAAGGATTTTGTTACAATTGAGTATCAAATTTAAAACCATGAAAATTATATCAAATTTGAGATATTGACGTCGAATAAATTATAAATTACATGCATGTTTTATATGTTATTGGGCTTATAAAAAAGTATTAAAATTAAAATATAATATCACGTTGCATCACTCTCAAAAATATAGTTTTAAGAGCATTGATTTTATTAGATATAATAGTACGAAGTCAACCTTGAAAAAAGTGATGTAAAGTTTGCTAGATGTTTTGGTCAATGTGAGTTTGATTTTAAATGCTTATGTTTTTTAAGGAATACTTTGAATGTTTAACTTATATTTTGGGCCTCTAAAACCATTTTCCACTTTTTTTTGGCATGTGATTGTAAATTATAAAAATGTGCAGATACGTGTTAGCTAAAATAGTGTAAACAGTAAAAAAATATAGGAAATGAATATGATTATTTGTAAATCAAAATTTACAATTTGATCATAATATAAAATCAGCCTTAGAATAAATAGGTCTAATATCAAATTAACACAAAATAAATAATAAATTAACTAAGTGTCTCCTAGAATTGATAAATCTCACACTAAGTGAAACGACCTCGACTTTTTTTATATTACTAATAATAAATCATAAACTCGAAAATATTAACTAAATAAAATAACTTAACATTTCTAACAATCATAACAAATTAACATATGAAATCTCAAGTGCATAAAATAAATCCTAAATCATCAACTAAACAAAATTCCTAAATTGACCTTTAAGAAGATCAAGTAACAATAAAATAAAGCATGAAAAAATATCGAAATAAAATCATTAACACGAATCTTTAAATCATTTATCTATCGTAGGGAAATATAATGGCCCTATGGTATGTACTATTGCACTCGATCCACTCAATCGTCAGCACCTCCCATAAATCATCAAATCATGCATCATACAAACTTAGTGAGGCTAAAAATTCAACACGTTCTAAACATGAATAGCAAATAATACATATATAATCACATCCATTAAAAATCATACTTTTATTTAAAATAGCTTTTGAGCATAAATAAACAATTTAAAATCATTTAAGCATAATTAAATCATTCAAAAATCATTTAGGCATAAATCATATATCATAAATCATTATAATCGTAAAGCTTTTAATCCTTTATCATTTTGGGTGAAGTTTGATCCTTGACAGTAACTACCTTTTATCATTTGGTCGAATGATCAGTCTTCAGCTCCACATGGTCCATGGGATGGGCACTAGGCTCCACCATTAAAATATGATCGTCGGGGCTCCCTCGGGGGCCTTCTCCTATAGACGGGCTCTCTCTGAGGCCTTTTTCCATAAATGGGCTCTCTTTGGGGCCTTCTCCCGTAAATGATATCCCTCTGGGACCTTTTCCCCTCACGACATCCCCACAAAATCATATATCATATCTTTTTTCACAGTCAATTCACATCCCTAAAAAATATTTTTCTTTTTATTTTAAAACCATAACATATCATAGTTTTCCAAAAATATCATTTTAAACAGTATAAATTACACAGTTTTACCATAAATTATAAAATAACATATTATCATCACAATCATCATTTTAAATCATAGAATATAATTTAACATGCGTTATAATCATTCGGGACGATGCCAAACTTTTATGTATTTTCTTAAGGGTAAAATTACGGTTTTTCCCCTAGAATTAAAAATTCTCGATTTCATCTTTTTCTCACTTTTAATGACATTGTCTTATTCCAAATAATTATTTAGGCTTAAATATAATTTTTCATATTTTTATTCTACTTAAATCTAGGCGTTTCAATTAATTCTTTAATTAACGTTTCGTGAGGCGATTAAATCCCGAATAAATCCAAAACTCATTATTTGGATCACAATTTACCTATCCTACCCTTGTGAGCCATGAACCACACCCGTGGACACATGGTTCCAATTTTAGTTCATAAAATCTCTTTGACCCATAGTTGAACACACCGAGCCATCTCCCTATTTACTCAAGCCATGGTCGAGCCATCTCGAGTCAAACCTGAGCCAACCCACCTAGGAATCCTACTGACCAAGCCCAAGCCCTTGACCAGCACCTTGAATCTCGAAATAGCCTACTGCCCATGACCCTTTGTATGTGTGTGAGAGTTCTAGGTGCACTAGGACTCCTTCTCCTTCTAGGAACCTTACAGCCCCCTAACCATCTACTAGCACTGACCCTCATCAAGCCTAGACCATACTTAGACCCCGCCTGACATAGCCCAGGACCTCGAACCACACTACAAAAAAAGGCAAAAAACAACGGTTAAAAACCGTTGTTGTAGGTCAAATAAAACCGTTGTTAAAAGCTTTGTGATTTAAGGGTGTGCTCAAAGACAACGGTGAAAAACCGTTGTCGTAGGTATATAAAACCGTTGTTAAAGGCCATGTGGTTAAAGCATTCGCTCAAAGACAACGATTTTGGAGTGATGTGGTAGCTACAATTTGCAACGGTTTTTGAAAAACCGTCGCTAATTTATTAGCGACAGAAATCATCCCAAACTGTCGCTAAATTTAGCGACGGTATTAATATTAAACTGTCGCTAAATAGCGAGGATTTTTATAAACATCGTCGCTAATTTTAGCGACGGCTTGGGATGATTTCCATCACAAATTTTTTCAGTAAAATAAAAAAAATCACTTTTAATATTTTAATAAATATAAAAAAAACTCACAATCCTAACTATATTGTTGATTTTAAAAATTTACTAAAATTGAAAGAGAAAAAATTTATCCTAATTCGAAACTAAAATTGTGTAAGAGAGAAAAATTTTAAGTGTTGTAATGTAGTGTGGTAGAAATTGGACAGAGGATGTTGATATTTATAGACAGTTTGCAACGGTTTTTGCTTCAACCGTCGCTATTAGCGAAGGTTATTTTTCTAACTGTTGTCGATTTAAAATTAGCAACGCTTTGACAAGAACTATCGCTATATTGAGAGACGATTATTATAAAAATATCGCTAAATATAGCGACGGTTCTAGTTAAACCGTCGCTAATGTTAAATCGGCGACGGTTTTATTACAACCGTAGCGAATTTTAGCGACAGTTTTACAAAAACGGTCGCTAATTTTAATGTCGCTAAATTTAAATCGGCGACGGTTTTGCTTAAGACCGTCGCTACAATTACTGACGGTTATACGTGAACCGTCGCAAATTTTAAATTAGCGACGGTGTATTGAAACCGTCGCTAAATGTAGCGACAGAGTTTGCTTAAAACCGTCTCAAAATTTAATATTGACAACAAATTTATAAAAAAACCAGTTGAAAGACAACGGTTTGTTAAAAACCGTTGTCGTAACTTTAAGAAAAACGCTAATAGACAAAGGTTTAAAAGCCGTTGTAAACCGTTGTCGTAGCAAAAAAAAAACGCTCATAGACAACGGTTTTTAAAAACCGTTGTCGTAGATATATCAAAGACAACGGTTTTAAAGAAACTGCTGTCTATGAGCGGATTTTTTTAGGCTACGACAACGGTAAAACCGTTGTTAAAAGCAAAAAGACAACGGTCACAGCAGCCGCGCGCTTTCCCTTGTTCCTAAGGTCTCGGCCCTCATCTTCCTCGAGCCACAATGTAAAGGCCTAGAAATCCTTACTTGAAAATTTGCGGAAAAATTAAAAATTTTCTTTTAAACTATATGAAATATCCAGTTCATAAAATAAACTGTTAAATAATGTATCATGTTTAAAAATAGCAGCGGAAGAAATTAATGTTGTAAAAATAACTGTACAAATTTTATCCAACGGTAGGTAAAAATGTTTGAGCGATAACAATAATAAATGCTGAAAAGTGAGGTCCTCGGGTCCCACTACTGCCGACTCGAGCTGGCTCACTGATCCCCGCCCTCGGTCCCGACATAATCAGTACCTACAACAATCAAGTCTAGTGAGCCTAAAGACTCAACATGCATATATCGTAAATAACAAGTAAATAAATAATAAAGTCGCATGCAAGTGAAAATTTCCTGTACTGAGGTGTAATGAAAAATATCATTTCAATGGTAATTATAGTACGTGCATAACTGAACTGAAAATATCATAGTGAAAATGTTTGCTCCTTGGAGCCCTGTCATGAAATAACTGTAATAATTTTCTGGTGAGATTATGGTCTACGCAAGTGGTCCCTAAACTGAACTGAACTGACCGGTAACTGGCGACCGGGCCGGTAACTGGCGACCGGACTTAATAATGTATGTCTGATCAGACTACTGCCACAGTATACTGGGTGAAACAACTGAACTGACCGGTAACTGGCGACCGGGCCGGTAACTGGCGACCGGACTTAAGCATGATAGTAAAGTGACCACAAGCAATATCGCATAAATCTCAAAATGAATATTTGCACGTAATATAATTAACTAACATAATTAAATATNGCAGGGCGCTGCCAGAACCAAAATCTCACCCCAGGTGTAAAATGACCATTTTACCCTTGGAAACCCAAAAATTATCGTTTCAACCCTGAACCTATAAAATTATCCCGAAGCTTACCAAACTCCTTAAAAATGTCCCAAAACATATTTAAAAGTGTTCTTAAACGTAAACTCGAGCCCAAATCCAGAGCTTAATCTATTCGTTTTAAAACGCGGACCGATTTCCCGGTTTTAACCCGAATCGGCTCGAAACTTAATCAAATGATTCCCAACTATTTACCATACCTATTACACGCCTAAAAGACCCTAAAATCACCAAAAATCAGACCCTTAACTTTCGAATAAAGCCCTGAAGAGCTGCTGGAGAATTCGGCACTTTCCTATTCCACCTACCTAAATGCACTACTTGCCATGTTTCGCACCTAGCCCAAACACCGATGGTTCCAGCCTTGGTTCGAGCCCTCCTAGAACACCCTAGGACCCTCTTGGACCTACTGCACCCACGCCATCAGCCCCATGCATCAGCAGGAGGGCACCCGACCGCTACACTCCTCTCAACGCCAACCGAACCCAAATCGCTCATGAGCCCCACGAGACCAGCAGCGTTTGTACATTTCCAGACCATGGTTCAGACCCACCAGGGTCTATCCAAGATCTAGAATCGCCTTTGAACCACCAGCCTGAGCCTATCCCCAGATCTGAACCAAGACAGCGAACACCCTCACTGATACGCCCCTCGACCCTTCGCTGCACTCTCTAGAATCTTACACCAACCCTGTGACACTACAAACCAACTCTAAACCGTTCCTTAGCATCAACATAACAGCTGCCCCTTGCACGAAATTCAGAGAACGTGAGCAACATATAAAAGAAATGCATGCCATGGATGAAAACCGAAAAGAATCCTTCCTGCTCATGGACCGATCAGATAATTTCATGCATCTTACACACATCATATATATATATTACGTGAATGATGCAGAAAAGGTGATACAAAGCATGCCTTAAATGATGCACACGCGCGAGGGACCTGAAATGAAGGCTGGAGGAAATTCTTTGCAAGAACAAGTGGAAAAGCGATGGGGCCTTTAGCTGTAATTGATGAAAACGAGAGGTAGATGGTGCTCTGAATGGGATGTCGGCTGGTTGGGGGAACAAATGACTTGGTTTAGGGTTAAGGAGTGGTTTAGGTTATATAAATAATAATCAAATAGCTAATGGGCCTAACTTGTTTAATTAAAAGATTAAAAAGATCATTAAGCCCAATAAGCTTAAAAAAAGGCCCATTAAATTCAAACACACTCCCGAAAAATATTTTGTGTTAAAAAGATTTTGAAAAGATTAGTCGAACCATTAAAAAATCCCCCGATTCGATAAAATTTGCGTACCGTTAAAATTAAAATCATGCGGGTAAAATACCCAATAAAATCTCATTTTTGAAAAATACACTTAAAAACATTTTAACTTAATTTATAAAAATAAATCGTGTAATAAAATAACTTTCCTGAAATTTCTCTGGTCTCCGTTCCTCGATTGAGCGTGAAATGTATCTAGAAACCCTAATGCATGAACTTTTAAAATTTCATGAATTAAATCCTATCATGCAATAATAATGCATAAAATGCACAAAAATAATTAAACACAAATTAATGAAATAAACATGCATTTAATGCTTTTTTTTAAAAAAATTTAATTAAAATGCCAAGGAAATTCAATAACTTGCATGCATGGCAACTTTTTAAATTATATTTACTAACATGCTAAATTATCACTTCTTAAATAAGTCTTTATTAACTTATCTCAATACTCCATCTCCAGTCCGACCTCACTTATTTAACTGAAAAGGTGACAATTAAACTACTACGTAAAATAAATAAATTTAAAGAAAAGAATTTAAATACTCATGCAATAAAATCATTTTAATTTAAAATACTAGAATTATGCATGGCTTATACGTAGTCTAATTTACGGGTTCTACACACAATGAGCCTTGGCTACACCAGGCCCCATCTTAACCCTAACCCATCGTCCCTAGCCCCTACTGGACTACCTAGCTAGAGCCCATACTGAACCGTGAGTCCTTCACCCCTTCTGCAGAATTACCAACGTGGGTGTTTATGGGAAGAGTCCTAGGGTATATAAACTCCTCCCCTTCTACAGTCATCGAGTCCTAGGCGTGTTAGGACCCTTTCCAGCATCAAGCCACGTTCGGTACAGGCCCCTGCCCATGCCTTGGTCGAGCTCGATGCGTCTAGCCTTTGGCCGAGCCATCTTTGCCTCTTTCTTTTTTTTTTGAAACTTCCATGCAAACCTTTGGCGATTTTTCCCTTGCCTTCCCTCCGATTTCCAGCATGTTATTCCTTTAATATTTATCATGTTTTAACCATATTTCATGCATATAACCTCCTACGTTGGCAGCGTACTCGTTGGATTCAAAACGTTTTTCAAAAAATCGTAAAAACATCGCATTTTTGAAAATAAACGTTTTATCGTAAAAATAATCAAACACCTATTTTTTTTCATGCATAATATGATTTGTATGATATTTAAAAGGGTTTAGAAAACGTGCATTTGCGTTTATAACTCTCGAATATACGATCGTTGGCAAGGGTGCGACGTTGGACGACCGGACGATGTAGAACACAAGCTTTCTTCTTCCTCCTTATTTTCGAAAATTGTTTGGTGTGTGAAAGGTGAATTACGGCTACTAATGGTGATGAAATTATGGTGATAAAAGACCTAGGGCACTTATTTATAAATAAATTAACATGTTAATGGTCTTTGGTTTTGGGCTTGCAAGTTTAAGGATAATTAGGCCTTCTTTAAATAATTAAATTGGGCCCAATAACACTTAATTAATTAAATAATAAAAGCTTATAAAATTAGTTTTCCATAATTCGAACTCAAATATTTTTAGGAAATTTTAAATCATATTAGGAAGCATTGCCATTATTTAATAAAAATAAATATTCTTGTCTTGATCGTCCTCGATCTCTTTTCCCTTGCTTATTATCGAATATTCGGGTAAAATCTTTAATTTCAAGTAATTATGTCATATTATCATTTAATCATTCAATCATACATTTAATCATATAATAAATATCATTTAAGCATTTAAAAGTAATTAAATAAAACAATTAAGTAATTAAAATAATTTGCATGCATGCGAATTATGTAGGTTGGTTTTTCGGACGTTACATGTAAGATCCAACATTAAGACAACGTAAACTAACTGCATGCAAATCTAGGGAATATGAAAAAAATGGTTAATTAATTGATTTTAATTACTAAATTGATTATGTGACGTTTTAGTAATTTTTCTACTCATATGCAAGAAACTGAAGTGGTCGGCCATCATCTTCAACATACTGAAGAACATGCTTAAGTCATCCAAACAGTCCAAAGACTTTGTAGTGCCTCTCAGCTATCTGCTGAAAACCAAAGGCTTGGTGGGGGAATCTTCTGAGAAGCTATCAAAGTTCAAGGTCTTCAATGACAAAAATATTCAGTTGCCAAAGCCAAAACTGGAAATATCTCTTGAACAATTTATCAAAGTGAAAAAAGATGTTGGGAAGCTGAAGAGGCTGCCAAATCAGTTAAGAAGACCAAGAAACCAATTCAGAAGAAGACAACCAAACGGAAACTGATTGTCAGTGAAATTGAATCAGAGAAGACTCCATCTCCCAAGATCATGAAAAAGCTCAGAACTCTGAAGACCAAAACAGTAGCTGTGTTGGAAACCATTACAGTTGAGAGACTAAGTTCTGGAGCTGAACATCCCATCGAGGCTACACCACTGAGGGCAATAGCAGTTAAGTCCTCAACTGAGGTTCAGTTACCTACGCCTGTTGTTCCATCCAAGAAGGTTATCACCGAATCTTGTGATAAACAAAAATCAAAAAGAGTCTAAGTTCCGTTAATCTCCATTGCTGCTCCTACTACTCTGCCTCCTGCAAGACCTAAAGGAGCGGTGATATGAGAAAGATTGGATGCTACAGAATCTGGATTGAGCATTTCTCATGTCCTGACTGATCCAAAAAGGAAGAGCAAGTTGATTGAAGAGCCCCGACCAACAAATCCGATTCAAACTCATATTGACATGATATGGAATAAGGTCAATGAGTTTTCTGAATCGAAGCTCAAAACGTACAACGAGTGAATCAGATTCAGAACTGAAATTTTTGCGGAGAAGTTGAAGAAGAAAGCAACGTTGTCTAAGTTTATTGCTTTAGAGAAGGTGGTTAAAGCTGCAACGATTGTTCAAGCAATAGAGAGAAGAAAGTACTTCTTTGATCAAGTGTGTGCCAAGAAATTAGCCCAGCTGTTTGCTCAGCTACGCCAAAACCTTGATCCTACCAGTCCAACTGCTTTCAATGACACAGCAGTTCACAATCAGCTGGACATGGATCTAAGAACATTACAAATGAAGATCAAGAGTTGGGAAATGGATCAAGAATTGATTATTCCAGTAGATCCACAAAGTCCTTCATCTGAAGAACCAGCTGAACAATCTACGCAACAAGAAATCTCCAAGGAACCAGTTGCTGCACAGACTGAACAAGCAACTACTCCTCCTTCTAAAGATGCAGAATCATCTCCTTCAGCTCCTCCAACTTCTATTACAGATCTTCAACTATATACTGATGTTGAGTTATCATTGGCCAATATCGATGAAGTCATTCAATCAGATGCCACTAACATTCAGCAGAATCTCTTATTTACAGAAGCAGTTGAAGAACCGATTCTATCAGAACAACCAGCCACGGAGGCTGTTTTGCAATCGACTGAAGAACCAGTTCAGTCGGCTGCCACGACTGAACAAGATGTTCTAGCTGAAACTGAAGAATTTCAGCTGCACGAAAAATCATTTGAAGAAATGTAAGTTGAAACACAGACTACAGTGCCAGTTGTTCAATTAGCTGATGAACCAACTACAGTGTCAGTTGTGCCAACAACTGCAGAGCTAACAACTGAAGTGCCAACCACTGTATTAGCTGATGAACCGACTGAAGAACTTATATCTGTTTCAGTTGAACAACCAACTGAAGAGCTTTCAAGCTCAACTGCTGTTCAAAATTCATCTCTTCTTCCAGAACCTCAACAAGAGAAAATGACAGAAGATGTAGAACCCGTAAATTAGACTACGTATAAGCCATGCATAATTATAGTATTTTAAATTAAAATTATTTTTTTATTGCATGAGTATTTAAATTCTTTTCTTTAAATTTATTTATTTTACGTAGTAGTTTAATTGTCACCTTTTCAGTTAAATAAGTGAGGCCGGATTGGAGATGGAGTATTGAGATAAGTTAATAAAGACTTATTTAAGAAGTGGTAATTTAGAATGTTAGTAAATATAATTTAAAAAGTTGGCATGCATGCAAGTTATTGAATTTCCTTGACATTTTAATTAATTTTTTTAAAGCATTAAATGTATGTTTATTTCATTAAATTGTGTTTAATTATTTTTATGCATTTTATGCATAATTCATGCATGATAGGATTTAATTCATGAAATTTTAAAAGTTCACGCATTAGGATTTCTAGGTGCATTTCACNTTTGGGATTTAATGGGCCTACTTTCAAATTTATTGGGCTTAATTAACTTTCAAACTTTTAATGGTTATTTTAAAGCCCATTATCTATTATTTACCTATTTAATTACTATCTAAAGTGCTCATTAACCTAAACCTAAACCCACCACAGCCGACACCCCATTAGAATTTCAGAGCCATCGGTTTCATCACCCCACAGCTGCATGGTTCGGCGTTGGCTTGTGTTGGCAAGAAAACTTCATCCGGGTCTCCATTTGCATCGTTCTTGTCTCCAAATCATCAGGCACGCCCGTATCCTTATTTCTGCATCATTTACGTCATATACATGCTGTTGTATGTTTTATGTGTGCGTAAATTCCGATCCAGTCATGTACAAGGAAGCTTTTCGGCTTTTGTTCAAGCACATGCATCATTGGTTCACTACTCACGTTTTTCATGTTGTGGCGCAAGGGTGCTGTTAGCTACTGCTGGTAAGGAATGTTTACGTCCAGGTTATGATGTTAAAAGGGCTGGAGTTCGGTGGAAAGTCGAAGTCTAGCGGTGTTGTTGAGGACGAGGGGTGTGTCTAGTTCGGTTGCATCGGGAGAGGCTAGATCGTGGATGTGAGGACTTCAGCTATGCACGGGTCAACCCTGGCCCTGGACCAGACCCTGGTGGGGCTGATCCATGGCTTAGTGTGGCTCGAACACGGCGGGAGTTAAGGGAGAAGTGGATCGTTGTAGCTCGAGTCGGGTAAGACGCGTTGACGGTTTTCTTTGGGCATTTTCGTGGCTCAGGCGTGTTAAGGTTTGCATAGGGCTGGGGCCGTGGTTCAAGTAGGCCCATTAGAGTCCTAAGTCGAGCAAGGAGGGATGGATGAGTGGCTGGAATGGTTGGTAGTAGGCTAGGACGTGAGTTTTTGGGAAAGGTGAAGGTAATGGTGTGCAAATAAGGAAGGGCCGAAATGTCTTGGAATTTTCTGAAATTCAGCCGTGAGCTTAAGGGGCTGGAATTGTTGGGTTCAGGAACATTATAGTGTTTTTAAGTTATGGTAAAAAGTTGAAAAAAAATTTGGTTGAGTTTCGGTTTGATTCGGGTTAAAACCGAGACCCCAGTCCAAGTGTTAAAACAATTCGGTTAAGTTATGAAATGAGCTCGAGTTTACATCTAGGAATGCTTATAAATATGTTTTGGGATATTTTAAGGAGTTTGGCAAGCTTCGGATCAAAATAATGAGTTTTGGAATTATTCAGAATTTAATCGGTGCATTAAACGTTAATTAAAGGATTAATTGAAATGCCTAGATTTAAGCTTAATAAAATTATGAAAAATTATATTTAAGCTCAAATAATTATTAGAAGTCTAAGTTTTTAATTTGGGAATTTTATGCTAAGGTTTGGATTAATTCGAGATTAAAACGCAGTAAAATGTTATAGTTAAATATTAATTTAGTAGTCATGGATTAAGCAAAATAAAAATATGAGAAAATTCTTGTAGGCTTAAATAATTATTTGGGACATGTTAGAGTCAATGGAATTAAGAAAAGGTAAAAAAAACGTGAAATTTTACGTCTAGGGGAAAAGCGGTAATTTTTGAGTTTCCAGGGGCAAAATGGTCATTTTACACCCGGAGTGAGATTTTAGTCCTAGCAGCGCCCTGAGCACAAATCATGATATTTTTAAATGTTCATGCATCATGTTTACGATTTTTTTCACTATTATAATAATTATGGTGCATGCTTGGTTTAAAGGAATTAAGAGAGAAAAGTGAGAAAGTGAAGAGCACTCCGTCTCCACCGCGCCGCGTCGTTATTTCGTTTGTTTTCTGTCAAAACAAACCAAGGCATGTTTATATCTTCTTTCACTCTTCAATCAAGCCATATAAGTATTTTAAATAGCGTAAGTACATGATTTTAATGCAAGAAGATCGAAATTATTCATATTTAATGATGTTATTTATTTATATCACGTGCAAAAATATTCATTTTGAGATTTATGCGATATTGCTTGTGGTCACTTTACTACATGGGATCATTATTAAATCAGGTCGCCAGTTACCGGTCCGGTCGTCAGTTACTGGTCAGTTCAGTTGTTTCACCCAGTATACTGTGGCAGGAGTCTGATCAGACGTACATTATTAAATCCGGTCACCAGTTACCGATCCAGTCGCCAGTTACCGGTCAGCTCAGTTCAGGGACCACTTGCGTAGACCATAATCTTACCAGAAAATTATTACAAGTTATTTCATTACAGGGCTCCAAGGAGCAAACATTTTCACTATGATATTTTCAGTTCAGTTATGCACGTACTATAATTACCATTGAAATGATATTTTACGTTACACTTCATTACATGATACTTTCACTTGCATGCGACTTTATTATTTATTTACTTGTTATTTACGATATATGCATGCTGAGTCTTTAGACTCACTAGACTTGATTGTTGTTGGTACTGTTGATGCCGGGACCGAGGGCGAGGATCAGTGAGCCAGCTCGAGTCGGCAGTAGTGGGACCCGAGGACCTCACTTTTCAGCATTTATTACTGTTATCGCTCAAACATTTTTATCTACCGTTGGATAAAATTTTTACAGTTATTTTTACAACATTAATTTCTTCCGCTGCTATTTTCAAACATGATACATTATTTAACAGTTTATTTTATGAACTGAATATTTCATTTAGTTTACAAAGAAAATTTTAAATTTTTCCGCAAATTTTCAAGTAAGGATTTTTAGGCCCTTACAGAAGATGTCTCAAAACAAATTACTGTTGCGACTGAATCTACATACAGAGCATTGATGATCTTCAATCAAGAAGACAAAGAGCAGGAACCAGAAACCTCTGGAGCCATGTCTCCGAAGATATCACTAGCTACTGAATCAATGATAGAAGACATTCAGTCCAATCTCCTCAATTTGAGTTCATCCATTTCTGACATCAAGTCAACCCAGCTACTGCACACATTGAAGATTGACTCTTTCAAAGAGAATACTATGAAGAGTTTACAACAAGTCACAAAGGATGTGACTTTACTATTCATCTAGTTAGATCAATTAAAGAAGGACCGAATGACAATTCAAGCTCATTACCAAGCTCAAGAAGTGTTCACAAATCGCATGGAATTTTTCCAGAATGTGGTCACAAAGAGAATAGATTTGCTGCAGGACCATATAGTGCATGCATTATCTAATGTCACTTTAGAAGTTCGGGCCTTATCTAATAGGGTTGACAAGTTTGACAAAAAAAGAGGAAGAAGAAGAAGACAAAAGAGATCAGTAGAAGCAATCAAAGAAGAGAACCAGTCAACAAACTGATCAAGAACCAGCTAAAAGAGCAAAGTAATAGAAGATCAGTTAGAAGACAGTCTTTATTCTTATTCAGTTGAAGAATTTGGCAGATTTTGTATTTTAGTCAGTTTAGGAGAGTTATTTCATTCTTTGTACGAATCTGTACATTGAAAGAGTTGACAATAAAGATTATTTTATCTACATAAATAGTTTAGTTGATCAATTCGTATTTTTCTAAGTTTTGTCAAACACCTAAAATGGAGAAATTGTTTAAAACTGAATTTCGGTTGTTTGACAAATTGAGCTTAACCTATCGAACAACTGATCAAGATAACTGAAAGAAACTGATCTAAAAGCACGCAAACTATCGGTTGCCTAACTGAAAATTAATACACAGAATATCAACGGAAACTGAACCTATCTGACTGAATTTGTAGTCAACTGGATGATCAGTTGGGAACTGATCAGTTAAACTACAATCAAGTGAGAGCAATCAGTTTATCCTTTCAGATTTGTCACAACTTTTAATGAAACATCTACTGAGAAATATGCCATTTAAAAATTTATCGTAAACATTCGACGAAGAAAATATTGTAATGTAAAAATTGCCAACTCGGCCCCCAATCATGCATGAATAAAACAAAACAAGTAAAATCCTGAAAATCAACAGTGTATCATAAAAACGTATAAAATCAATCATGTCTACTCAAAGCTCATAAAAACGTGATGTGCGGAAAAGTGTGGTGCTCGGGTCATGCACGCACATCCAGTCCTGCCAACTCAGAGTTCGGCACCTCCTGTCCCCTCAAAACATGCCCACCTGCATCACACACGCCTGGTGAGTCTAAAGACTCAACACACCTGTACCAGAAATAACAAGTACATATAATAGCACACAGCAGTGAAAATATACTGTAATCAACATACCTTTCATGCATTTTAAAAGCGTAAACGTAAACATGTCATATAATATCATAACGTGTCAAAACTTGTCTCATCATATCATCATATACGTATACATTTTCTTTAATCCAATTCAGTTCATTAGTTGTGATTTTCGTATCAGCTCTATCGTATCAGCTCTATTCGATGGATCCATCTATGCATAACCACGGTATCAGGCGACGGGGACATCAGCGAGACTCTCACCAGTCAATTGAGCCTTGGCCTATCATATCGTCATATCATGTCAATGGAAATACGATCGTCGGGCTCCCTCTGGGGCTTTCTCTCGTAAACGGGCTCCCTCTGGGGCCTTTTCCCTCACGATATCTCCAATCATATCTGTAAAGGCCCGTATTTCGTATTCATATTTTAGCGGAATTATTAAAAATTTTCTAAATAAATAATTATATTGCCTCATTTATAAAATAAACATGTAAATAATCTGCCTCATTTATAAAATAAACATGTAAATAATCTTAACTTTAAATTAACAGCGGAAGCAAATATTGTTTTCAAACAACAACTTAAAAATATATCCAACGTATTAAAACTGAGATTGAACATAAGAAAATGCATAAACTAAAACATGAGGTCCTCGGGTTCCTACTACCGCTGCCTCAAGCCAACTCAATGGTCTCCGCCCTCGGCCTCGGCCTCATCAGTACCTACAACAATCAAGTCTAGTGAGTCTAAAGACTCAATATGTATATATCGTGAATAACAAATAAATATATCATAAAATCGCATGCAACGTAAAAATATGGTATCGTAAAGCGTACAGTGAAATTCGTATCATGAATAATTATAACTACGTGCATATATGAAAATCATACGTAAAAGCTTTGCTCATTAGAGCTCTGTCATATCATATCATAATTTTCTGGTAGAGATAATGTTTCTAAGCAAGTGGCCCATAACATAACGTGAGCGCCTGATCAGACTAAACCACAGTATACTGGGCGGTAGAGATCACCACAGCCCTTGGACTGGATATCCGTACCCATACGTAATCGTAAACCGGTCGTAAGTCACCGGGTGGAGAGGTCCTCGGTTGCGCATACCAACTTCCAAACCCATAACATAAGTTGGCCACAAGACATATCGCATATATCTCAAAAATAAACATTTTATATTTTTATGCACGTAATATAATTATAATCTTGTTTTTACCGAATGAGTTGGATCGCTCCCAGGCTTGCTGCAACCTAATTCTAATATGTGACACATGCAAATAATTTTATTTTGACCAAAATTTGACAATCGAACCAAAAACGAGACGATTATGACTAACAATTTAATTTTTCATTCATGGCTTCGTACCAACCCGAACCAACATTAAACCGACGTTTAACCATGATTAAAATACCCCTAATATATGAAAAATATTCATAATAATAGTTGTACACGAAAATTGGTGAATGGAATCCAAAAACATAAAACACTCTTTTGAGAGTCATTTTGGCACATTGCACCGTAAATTCTCGTACGACCTCTAATCTCAACCGAATCACAAACGGCCAAAAACATGAGTTTTCTAACTCATTAAGGTATTGTCCAGTCTAAGGCCATGGGCTAAAAGCCAACCAAGAACTCAAACAAGCACAAAAACCAAAACTGAAAGTTGCTGTAAAAATACAGCAGTAGCAGCTTGTGTGTTTGTGGTGTAAACTCTGAAATTTAATGACAATTGGCTTGAACCACCGACCCAAGACTCTTACCAACATCCTAAGGCATGACTTGAACCATGGCTAAGGGCTAAAAGCCAGCCACAACCAAAGCCAACACCTAGGATAAAATCAAGCTCTTACCGAGAACACCCAATCTGTGCAGTGGGATGTCTTGCGTTGTTTTGATGTCTAGTGTTGTTTGAACCATGTCTATGGGTTAGATGTCAACCATAATCCAAACAACACACCAAAACCGAAGTGTACTCACCCAAAAATTCAGAATTTTGAAAAACTGTGGGACGTATGCTATGTTGCTGTAAAAATCTGATAAGCCGTGAACCAACAATGGAAAGAATGACTTGGTCACGTCCTAGACATGATAAGGGAGGGTTCTAACCGTGGCTACAGTCCCTAGGACAGCCAAGATTCAAACACACACCCTAAACACTCAAATGACCAAAACCGTGCCTCATTTTTGCACCTAAAGGAAAGTTGCTGTCATTTCTTGGTTTGTGCGTGTATGGATATAACCCAATGAACCATCAACACCATAACACACTCTAACTAATGCCTAGAAGCAGCCATGTGTGCCTGGAACCGAGCAGCTCCCTGTAAGCAACAAAACACACCAAAACGTGAAGCACATAGCATAGGGCCGATAAGCTTTGTACAGATTTTTGAATGCTTACTGTCAAAATTTCGTTTTGCCTTATAAATCCTGAGCATGTAATGTTTTAAATTATCTATAGGACTTGATTGAAGAGAAAAGAAACCATATATACATTCCTGGAATTTGTTTTGACCAAAAACAAATCAATACGACGAATACGAGCGGCGGAACGGAGTTGGATTTCTCTTCTTTGTTTTCTGCAGCTATTCACGATTACAGGTGCTTATTCCTTCTGATATTTTTGAGTAAATGGGAGAAGAAAGACTAGGTAATGAAGATGAATGATATTAGAGGTGTTAAATGAGTCATGAATTACATTGAGGTGGGGGTTACAAGTGAAGAAGTTGAATAGATTTGAATTGTTTCTCCTTCTCCTAGCTGCCGTTGGTTTATTCCTCCTTCCTTGCCATAACTTCACGTTGGTTTGCTGGGATAATTAGTTGAGGAAAATTAAGGTGAATTATTGTGTTTGACTTATTCATAATTGGTGATTTAAAAGTGGGAAATGAATATACTATAAAGTCATTTAGGAGTGAGTTGTATAGATGATTACCACGCATTTGAAATGGGAAGGTTGAACCGAAAGCTATCAACAAATTTGCATGGTATAACATTGATTAAATCTTGTATTTTAAATTCTTAATGTTTTAAATACCCATTATACATTTTAGTGAATTAACACATTAATTTAAATTAATCTCTTGCATGACCTTGCATGGATTCAAATTTAAGTATTTAAATACTATGTTTAATTTCTTAAATATATTATAACTAAATTAATTTATCCCCATTTGTTTACATATTTTAATTTAAGCTTTAATTAAATATTAACCTAAAGAACTTATTTAATAACTTAGCTCTAATTAATTTAATAAATCCTAAAACATTCTTTTTCTTTAAATTAAATTATTTCTTGACTTAAATTAAATTTAAGAATATTTTTCTTATTATTAATCTTATCTCTAATCTCCAAACTCCGGTCCGGNTTCATCACTTATCAAAATCATGCATATACGTAAATTTTCTTTAAAATCAAGCATGCAACGTATTTTCATAATTTCATAAAAATCATATTCATGATGCATAAACATTTAAAAGCATGATAAACTTGTGCTCGGGGCGCTGCCAGGACAAAAATCTCGACTCGGGTGCAAAATGACCATTTTGCCCCTGTAAACCCAAAATGACCATTTTACCCCTGGACTTCAACATTCCTACCCGAAGCTTACCAAACACCTTAAAACATCCCAAAACATATTAAAAAATATTTCTTAGACATAAACTCGAGCCTGTTTCAAAACTTAATCGATTCGTTTTAAAACTTGGACCGGGGTCTCGGTTTTAACCCAAATCAACCCGAAACTTAACCAAATTTTTCCCAACTTGAAATATGACTTAAACCTAGATGACCAGCCTATAAACAACCCATTCCAGACCACTTACAAACCACAAAACAAGCCCAAAGTTTGCTGAAAATATGCAGCGTATGCACACAATTTTCACAGCTTGAGCGATTTTACAATAAAAATCATATCTCCCTCATTTCTTATCAAAAAATTACGAATTTCCTATTGAATTGAATATAACATAGAGTGCTACAAATCATATGTTGAACACATTTCCATAAAACCAACAAATAAGTTGCAGGATTTGAAATAACAGAGGGTGATGGGTTTTGAGACACATAAATTCCACAGCTTGAGAGACTTTATAATAAAAATCATATCTCCCTCGTTTGTTATTAGAAAATTACGAATTTGCTATCGAATCAAAGATAACAGCGAGTGATACAAATCATATGTTGGACACATTTCCAGAAAACCAACCAATAATTCGCATAATTTTAAATAACAGAGGGTGATGGGTTTTGAGACACAGAAATTTCACAGTTTGATCGAATTTACGATAAAAATCATATCTTCCTCGTTTCTTATCAAAAAATTATGAATTTGCTGTCAAATCTAAGATAACAGAGAGTGCTACAAATCATATGTTGAACAAAGTTCTAGAAAACCAACCAATAAGTCGCAAAATTTGAAATAACAGAGGGTGATGGGTTTTGACACACATAAATTCCACAGCTTTAGCGACTTTACAATAAAAATCATATCTCCATCGTTTCTTATCAAAAAATTGCGAATTTGCTATTGAATCGAAGATAATAGAGAGTGCTACAAATCATATGTTGAACACATTTCCAGAAAACGAATCAATAAGTCGCAGAAGTTGAAATAACAGAGGGTGACGGGTTTTGAGACACAGAAATTCCACAGCTTGAGCGACTTTACGATAAAAATAATATCTCCCTCGTTTCTTATCAGAAAGTTACGAATTTGCTATTGAATCGAAGATAACAGAAAGCGCTACAAAGCATATGTTGAACACATTTCCTCAAAACCAACCAATAAATCGCAGAATTTGAAATAACAGAAGGTGACATGTTTTGAGACACAGAAATTCCATAGCTTGAGAGACTTTACGATAAAAACCATATTTCCCTCGTTTCTTATCAGAAAATTATGAATTGGCTATCGAATCGAATATAACAGAGAGTGATACAAATCATATGTTGAACACATTTCCAGAAAACCAACCAATAAGTCGCAGAATTTTAAATAACCGAGGGTGACGGGTTTTGTGCCACACTTCAACAAAAAAATCGATCGACCCTCAACTTAACCCATCTAACCATTGACTTTAGCCTATTGACACCCTCTCACATCATGTATAGCCCTTAGAAACAAAAAAATCCTGCAGCCCCTTGCACAACACAAAGAAACGTGTGATTCATGCAAGGAAATTCGAATTTTTCATGTCAAACCTTTCACAAAACGTAACCACAAGAAAGATCGAAAGATGAACATGCATAATCGTGTATTTCAGTATATATATAGTGTGAGTGAAGAGAAAACGAGATACAAGCATGCCTTGATGTATTTTACGCAAGAAGGTCGAAGAAACGAGCGTCGGGGAATTGCCGGAGGAACTTTTCTTGAAAGAAATGGCTATGGCCGAAGGTTGCTGCCCTTGTTGCTGAAACCCATGTGAGAAGAGTTGCTGATGAAGGGGGTGGTCGGCTGATTATAGTGGGATTTAGGTTGGGGAGTGTTTAGGGTAGTCATTAAATAGAAATAAAATGTGAGGATTAAAAGGGTTTTGAGCCCATGAAGCTTAAAAGTAGGCTCATTAAGTCTAAACACACTTCCAAAAAATATTTCGGTTAAGTAAGTTTTTGAAAATATTGTCTGAGCCCTCAAAAAGTCCCCCGAATGGTTAAAATTTGTGTACCAAATAAAAATATGCTCTGAAAGGTAAAAATACCCAACAAAACCCATTTATTGAAAAATACATTTAAAACACCTTATTTTGATTAATAAAAATTACTCATGTACTTAAAATAATTTTCTTGATAATTCCCCGGTCACCGATCCTCGTTCGAGCGCGAAATTCAACTAGAAACACTAATACGTGAAATTTTAAAATAATCATGAAATGAACCCTACTCATGACATAACCATGCATTAAATCCATTAAAACAATTTAATAAAATACAAAAGAAATTTAATAACTTACATGCATATGGTTCACGTGGACCTTCAAATTTTTGAGACGTTACAGTTAAAGCAGCTAAACACGTTATCAGTTAAGGATGTAACTATCAACCAACAGATGGTACAAAAACAAGACTGCAAATTTTAGTGGGAACGTTGTATTTAAGCAATACAACAGTGTACAATTGTCAGAAAAATATTGAATTGGCAATCAACGGATTTAAAGTTTCAAAACATATTCAATGTTACCGTTAAAAGCAAATACTATAAATAGTCGAGGAGTTCAGCCGAGGAAAGAACTTTTTGCGCATATTCATTCCAAGTTAATTCAAATTCAAGCTTTCAAAGAACAGTTATAAAAGCTCACACTTATCTGAAAAATCCATAGTTTTCATGCTATCTTTCGAGCTGAAGTATTAGCACATCTATTTGTTACATTTGATCTTATGAGATCAGTTGTGCTAAGAAAAAAAATCAGTTAGTTACTGATAAATTTGTAAAGATACTAAGAGTTTCAGTTTGGCATTGTTAAGTCCAAAACTGAAGTGGATCTGTACAAGAGTTTGTATTTAATCAAAGTCTTTTAGTGAATTTATCTTTCAGATAGAAGTGGTGACGTATGAGTGTTTGAAATCTCCGAACATCCATAAATTTCTATCTATTTATTTTGTCATTCAGTTTATTTCTGCATTTTCACCAGTTAACTGATTGACATCGACAAAACAAGATTCCCGATATTAATTTATCACTAAACTGACTCATCGATCGAAAAAGGAGAAAAGTTTTCGAATGTTTATTCAATCCTCCTTCTAAACAGTTCATCTCCTCCCCAACCGATCCTATCATATCAACTTCACAAAAATATGTTATTTAAAAAATGTCAATAAATCTCTGATACGAATAAACCCCTTATTTTATTTTTTTATTTTTGGAGCAATATCTACGAGCACTAACTCTCCGACTCGAATCAAATCCGGAACTTTAAAAGTCGTAACTAGACCCAGATTTGGCATTCGAGAGATTCTGAGTTCTTCAAAACGGAAATATAACTAATCATCACTATGGGAAACAGGACTATGATGAATGCGTCTGATGGTAAAATCGATATTGCGAAATATGCAACTTAAAATATAGCTAAACATTTCAAAACGAAACCAGGTGCCATAGTTATATGATACTGTAGTTTTTCCCTATGATGATTCAGAAATACTGTAGTTTCATGGACAGGCCAACCAAGTGCAGCAGCAGAAGAAAAATAAAACCATTATATTCAGATTTCTATCCCCTTCATGTTTTTGACAGTTACTAACAAAGACAGGGTAACTACTCAGACAAGTCATCCTCAACTCCGCTAAAATGATCACCATCTGTGTCCTGCACGACCCTATGCAGACGACCAGCATTGCCCCTTTTGTTTCTCGAAGGTAAAGTACTGGCCTTTGAACCTACAATGTCCTGCCAATCACAAAAACAATAAGCCCAGAGTCGATAGCTTCCCCCCGGGTATAAGATGGTAAAATAAATAAATGCACCCCTTCGTCTCTCAATTCCATGGCAGCAACAGTTGATCTCCTCCTTATGGTCACAGATTTCGGCACAGGAAAATGCTCCACCTCCTCGCTTGACTTTCCATCTTTCGCTCTCTTTTTCCTAAGAACAAGCTTTGTAGGAAGCGGCTAAATGCAGATCACGAGTTACTACAAGGATAAGAATGAACAGCAGAAATCAAAGGCTTCGCTTGAAAACAAGACTCACCAAGTATTTGGCATCTGATTCTCCAAACACCACAAGATAAGTTGAGGGATCCTGGACATTTTCGCCTAGTACCTGCCAGGAATGAACATGATATGATATGATAGGTAGCTTCAGTAAAGTGAATCAAAATAACTCTACATCACAAAACATACATCCCAGTGATACTCCCGGACCCATGAATATGAGATATCTTCTTCTTCATCATACACATCCTTCTCGAGCTGCAACAATAAACGAAAAAAAATGCCAAATTAACTTTGGCAAAAATCACATCAAAAACTCGTCTTAACTTGACCAACTATTCTACCTCATCAATTGATGGGACCATATATGCCAAAAATTTATCGGATTTCCCTGCATCCTTGCTTGAAGCAACATAACTTTTCATAATAGCCTGAAAAGTTGAGAAAAATAAACACCAATTCTTAAATTCTTCATTCGGAATATATGTAGTTGAAACAAAATATTTTCTCGAACATCTAAAACATCTAGATATATTAGAAATATATAAAGTAGATGTGTGCTAAAAATATGCTGCACAATGCCACATATCAATCAATGTAGAACAGGTCAAAGCTTTTGATAAAAGCTAAAGATGGAACAGAAACGGTAAAAAAGCAGTAGTAGCACAAAGCCTCGTAATGAGAGGAAGACTTGAGCTCCCAAATTCCTAAATTTATCCAATATACACATAGCAAATGCAACGATTAGGCGAACTCTATGATAGTAGTACAGAAGAAAAAATAGTAGTGAAATTAAGGGGGGAGCAACCTTATTTAGCCTATGGCATGATGCATTCATTAAGTAAAAACTAATCATTACTCACTCTAGATTCATGCTCCTCACGAATTGCTGCACTTAATTTGCTGTAGATTTCTGAATCAGCTGTTGGGGCGCTATCGAAATTTGCAACCACAAACTGGTCATCATACCTGGAAAAATTACAACATCAACACATAAGCTTCTGGTTTACAAATAATGCTTTATGATTAGATACAAAAATAAACCACATTAAATGAAATAAAAAAGAAGAAAAAAAGGACAATTGACAAGCAACCAGCTACAAGATGTGTTAGATAGTTGAAAAACAAGATTAAATAAAAGGATAAAAAAAACTACACCTCTCAAAATATGGAAAAAGAGGAAGAACTTTTAATGGTTTTAGTTTGGGATTCACTGCATGAACAGGGGGAGTCCTGCACGCTTCAAATGAACCCACAATATCATGGATTTGCCTTTCCCTGAAACAAAGGCAAAATAAATCATCGAGATAAGAGCTTCAAAAATTCTACAGATAAGAAGGGATGAAAATAATCACTAACCGACTATTGAGATTGTCCATCAGGTTTCTCCCTCGAGATTCTCGCAATTCCTTTGCTTGTTTTTCAGACAGAGACTGCAAAAGCATAATCATTTATCCACACTTTCAAGTTTCAGCAGAGTCCACCGTACCGTTAGTGAGCCAAGAGTAAAATAGTACCTGCTTTGTTGATTCGATGCTGAGCGGAGATATATACTGAGTTTTGACCAACCAAGAAACACCTTTGTCAGTAGGCCTCTCTTTCTTTTTAAGGCCATCTAACTTAATTGGGGTTATAGGTTCATCATCACGCAACAATTCCTCATCCTCTGGATCAAGGGGTATTCTTGGACCTTTGGGAGGACTAATCAACAAAATGGATGAGAAAGTCAGATAATGTGTCATGGTAATGGAGAAACTGGATGAGAGGCAGAATAATTTTACTTGTATACGCTCAGATCAAGAAGGTCGAGCGGTATCCCAAGGTCTGGTTCAATGTGAAGCTGAGGCTTCCAATTTTTCTCCAAAGATGTAATCTGATATCTACAGTATCTGTAGGTTCAAACCATAAGTTATATGTAAAATTTTGTACAAGAGGAATGCAAGGACAGCCCCATTAGCTTTGCTGCCTAATTAATTGCTTATGAGTGGAGGTGTATTCAATTAAGGAACATGTACAAGGAGTAGATAACCAAATCATTTTTTGTCTCCAATAAATATAATGCTTCAATACACACTAAATGGGAAACATATGACCTTCAAGGAACAGCTGACCATCATTCATACAGGCCTAACATAGGCCAAGAAAATGAAAATTCAAACAGGGGACGTGTAATTACGATGTTTCTCTGTCTTCTCACACAAATTAGAAAGAGGCAGCAGACAAAAGGAATATGACAAACTTCAATATCAACATAAGATAGGGCAGCTGAAAAATGAACATAAACATTGTTTTCTCTTCTCCCTACTGACATTTAATTACATAAGTTCAGCCAAATCAAACTTTAATCATCTATATGGCAGGGACAGTCCAACTCTGATCTGGAAAACATAAAACACAAAGTAAAGAAATTAAAAGGCTCTGTAAAACGTCTAACTGAGCCCCACTAAAATTTAATCTTCCAAAGAGACTCTTTCTTTTTGGTACTTCACAATTTTTTGCAGTTTCTTGTGGTTCATATGAAGCTATGAGCTTCAACACTGGGCTGGTTTTTGCATTGGCAAGTACATAAACAAGAAAGATTTAAACTGAAAGGAGGAAAAAGTAATATCAATAGTAGTTCTTTCATTGAAGGCATGGTAGTGTGAGGTCAACAGCTATGGTTGAACAACAAAACTAAATTTTTAACCATAGAAAATACTATCCATATATATCATGAACCGATGAAAAATGTGAATTATAGCAAACAAGATTCTATACCGATCTGGATCCCTTTTCAAAGGCAGAAGCTTAATCTTAGCTGATGGATCTGGCAGTTCATTACGAAACCTACAAATAGCACAAACTCAGAAGTGAATGTTCATCATAAAATGCGAAAAGGAAAAAAACTACCTTTTAAATCTCAACTCTTCTCAATTATTCATTCATGGTAGGAAAAATGCCAGATTTAGGGTAACCACAGAATGGATTCTTTTCCCCTTTGTGAAAAGCAGATACAACCCGAATTTCAAAATCAAAACCCTTTTAGTCCTTGTTCAACCATTTAAATTTATGTATCAACTTACAAGAAAACAATAACATCAAGAAGTGTGAATCAGTGATAAAAAAAAAAACATACCTAGAATCACACACAAAATCTGAAATCTTAAACTTCTTCCTCTCCGATGAAGAAGCCGTATGGCTTTTTTGTTTATCAGACATGATAAGATCTATTATGAGTAAAAATTTAGGGGTTTTCATCTACACATTATTTTATGTTGAGATATAGCGTTTGGATAACCTAAAATAATACAAATTGACCGATTCCTATCAAATAACTTAACTTTGTTCAGGACAAGGTGGTGGAAGAACGATACTGGGTGTGGAGTACGGGCATTTCCAAAAAGAACATTGGGAAAAAGCAAGAGAACACGAGTAAATTGGGGTACAAGGAACGACTGCAGTAGCATATATAGTGTGAGAAGGGCGAAACTGTATTTTCACCTGGCACAAAACAATCTCTTGAAATGATTGTAATACACGTACCTGTGTTAAAAGTCTGAGACAGAAATGGAATTATAAAGTATCACAAGAACTAGAACTACTACATAATTCCATTTAAAAAAATTCCAAATTTCAGGCAAATTAAAGACTTTGTAAGCCCGTATCGCAACTTAAATCAAACAACCCATTATCAGACTTCCAAATCCTATAAATAGATTGGCTAGTAAATTTCATTTGCCACTTGCTTCTAAACAGAAAGGTATGATAAATAATTCAGTCTCTAAAAATACTTGACCCATAATGTACTTGTGCTCTGGTGCACATTAACACACAATTAATTAATGTATCACAAAATGTTCCACGCATTAGCCTGCCATGGATGTTTTATAAGATGTCACAAATCAATATAACATATCTGGTTATGTTCCACGCATTAGCCTGCCATGGATGTTTTATAAGATGTCACAAATCAATATAACATATCTGGTTCCTTAGATGGCATATCAATTAAATGTTCAACTACCAAATGAAGACTAAATGAAATGTACATGCATAAGTTAGATTATCAAAATCAAATATGCCATCAAGGCAAATCAATCCTCTGACCGTAGTCAATAATATGAGAAGATACAGATCACAGAAAAACTAATCGATCAAACTCCATAGCATGTCAATCTCTACAAAAGACAAGTAAACTATCATATGTTGGGAACGGTATAAACATAATCTGCATTGATTTGTGCGCACAATTATCGACCCTAATTGCACCAATTAACTCGCTAAAGAACTCATTGACAGGAAAACCGGCTGAACATACTCACTTCATCTTGCAGAGAAATGTTGTTGGTTTCTTCAGTCGGTTTTCAATTCGGTCACCACTTAACAAGGGAGTGCTCCTCCTGTCGCCCATATGTGATCCACTGATTGACCCATGGCCCTTTCCCCCAGGGGCCAATATTTGGGTCTTCTGCAGCAATTTATTCTGAGTCTCCCTCATATGCTGCTTGTGTTTCTCCTCTTGCTTTTGCTTTTCATACTCCTTCCTTTTCCTCAACCTTCTTTCCTCCTCTGTCTCAACCCTACCTGAACCCTGAGGATCGCTCAATTTTTTTGCATTTGGCGGTACTGGGGGCTTGTGGTCTTGCTTAAATGGAGCCCCAGAATGCCCATGCCTATTCTCCCTGTTCGTTCCTGCAGGGGGAATTCCAGAAGGTAATGGAGGAGGCGATAAGGGCTGCGATGGAGGTGGAGGCGGAGGAGGAGAGGACGGAAGAGGTGGGGGAGGCGGTGGCTGCAAAAGCTGAGGTTGATTGAAATGAGAGTGCTGAGAAGATGGGGGGTAGTACATTGGAGGAGCTGGGGTAGGATGTGGTGGCAATGGGGGCAGAGCAGGGTAAGAAGAAGATTCTGGCGGCGGTGGTGGTGGAGGATGATATTGAAATGGCTGTTGTTGCGGTGGCGGTGGCATCTGGTTTCGGGAGGGAGGGTTAAAATGATGTTGTGTTGATGAAGATCCATACCCTGAATGTTGGTAATTTGAGCTAGGGTTCGATAGAGAATAATTCTGACTGCAATTTGAACCCTCACTGCTGCTGTAAGGACCCCAATTCTGAGAGTACTGATTTCCACCAAGTGACGGTGGTGGAGCTGCTGAAGACTGCAGCGGGTTTTGATTTGGATGTGGAGGCGGCGGCGGTGGAACAAATGCCGACTGGGACGGCGGATGGAACGGCCTGTAAGAAGCCATACCCACCCTCTGCACACAATCTTGTCAGTACAAGGTACAACAGCACTGAATTTCAATTTATGATATGAACCCTAATTCACGTACAACAACACTTGGCCCTAAAAAATGAATTCACTTACCCTTTTCAATCAGAATTGGAGGAATAACTAAAGAAAGGCCATCCTTGGAATAGAGAGCAGATTTAAATTGAAATTCGAGGCTGGCTCTGACGGCTTAAAAACAACCCAACTGAAAGATCGAGAATATGAACAAGAGGGATGAATTTGAATCCCCAAAGAAGAGATTTTAATCTCAGAATTGGCTCAGATGATAAATGAATCTCGAATCCCCAATTCTGTATCAAAGAATACTAGCAGAGAAATACAAATAAAAAACCAATCAATCGAGGTGGTTAAATTCCCAGTTTAGTTTATCAGAATGAAAAATGCACACACAAAGATGCCATGAGTTTGCAGGGGTGTGTGTTTATTTGTTGGGTACAGAATTGAGAGTAATAGTTTGCAGGTAAAGATTGTATTTGTAGTAAACAGTGATTTTGTTTTGTGACGGCAATGAAAGACGGCTCTTTGACCTTGCACAGAAATACTTGGATATATATTGTTCCAACTGATATGAGACAACTAACACACCCTCCTCATGTCAGGAATGAACATCTTGAGTTTGAAGTTTACAAACGACCCAACTATGGGCAGAACGGGTGGTCCAACNGACTTGGATATATATTGTTCCAACTTACGTGGGACAACTAACACACCCTCCTCATGTCAGGAATTAACATCTTGAGCTTGAAGTTTACAAATGACCCAACTATGGGCAGAACGGGTGGTCCAACACATAACGGTGGAACATGAGCTCTGATACCATGTTAAGATTGGAACTTTGACCTAACTCAATCTCAAAAGCTAGCTCAAGA
>NC_133320.1:10956940-10963119 GCF_012295235.1 Primulina huaijiensis | reverse complement strand
ATGTCATGAAAATGTTTATGTTTAAAGTTGATACATCATTATGAAAATGTTTTTATGCATCATAAAAAGGTTTACAAAAATGTTCATGTTTGAAGTTTATGCATCTTCATGAAAACGATATTTTAAGTACAAGTATTTTTCACTGTTGCGTGTGGTTTTATACGTATTACTTGTTATCAAGAATATGACGTGTTGATTCTTTAGACTCACTAGGTGTGATTGATGCAGGTGTTTATGATAAAAATGTTATGGGAGGTCTGGATGGTTGACTTGACTGGACTGAAGGTGCACACGACCCGAGGACCAGCGCTTCTAGCTTTCCGCATTTACGATTATGATTTATGTTAAAGATTTTTTTACGACTTTTTATTTATGCTTTTGAGTGATTTTTGAGAGATTATAGTATGGGGTGTATTTCTCAAATATATAGTTGGTTGTGGTTATTTTAAAATGATGTCCAAAATATTTTATGTAATTTTTGTGGTTCGGTCGATGCTAGGGAGGTTTTTTTTTAAAAAAAAATTTCTAACACATTTTAAGAAAAAGAAAGGCAGTCGTTTCAGTTGGTATCAGAGCAAAGGTCATGTAAAGGGTTGTGCCACCATCATCGCCGGAAAGATCAATTGTCAAGCCTCAAACTTGTAAGTTTACATGCTTTATATGATTTTATGTTGTTACCTGCATGATAATATGAAATGAAAAATTATTTTTTTCAACGCATGTTGGCTTCGTGGTAGAATTGGACTATGTTGATTTTTTTGGGTTTTAGTATTGACGTTTTACTCTTTGGGCTATATGATTAATCATGAATATTATGAATGCTTTGGGACACGTAGATTTTCTAAGAAAATATTTATGATTCATAGTTACTAGTTGAATTAATTTTTGGGAATTAGACGTAAGGAATAATGATTTGAGGATTTGTAACGACTTTGGGATATAGAAATGTATAAATTGGGAATTTTAAGTTTGATGAAAGTTAAGATTTGATTATGAGAATTGATTTTGGGTTAATAAGTTTAAAATTATCGAAATTATGCTATGGGAAACCCGTAGAAGGAAATTAAGAATGCCAATAATTTATGGGATAATTAAGGAATTTTCAAAATTAAGAACCAATTGGAAAATTTTTGGGAATTTATTTTGCAATTATTATGGAATTTGGGGATTAGTTTAGCCATAAGAACGAATTGAATGAGTTAAATGGTAAGAATTTTGAGGATTTAGACTTTTTAAGAATATTTGGAACTTTGGGATATCTTGGTTATTTTGTTATAAGGAATGTTAATCAAGGATTTTTAAGAATGAATCGATATTAGGCTTGAAAATAAGCGTTAGCGAATGCGTTTGGGATTTTAAGGTTGAAATTTGATAAGTTGACGAACATTTTGGGTATAAATTAATGAAAGTAATATACGATAAGTTTGGTTATCCATCTTTTAATATTGGGGATCGTAAGAAAAATTGAAATTCGAGATTATAATATTAATAGAACTAAGTCATTTGGGTCTTTTTAAGTTGCGATTTGAAAATAAGGATTTAGAAGGAAAATTAAATTGGGATCAAGGAGACGTAAGGACCTTCTAGAATTTAAGTTTTATCAAAGTAGCGCAGCGGAAGCGTGGATTTTTGGGATACTAGAACTAAGTCTAAACTTTGGGTTATTAAGGATAAGCGAATTTCGAGGACGAAATTCAATTTAAGGGGGGAAGATTGTAACGCCCCGAAATTTTAAAAGTCCACGCGAACCACATGCATGCAATTATTAAATTCTCTTGTATTTTAATTACTTGTTTTAATNCGGCTTTTCTTTATGATCGAGAATCTGAATCGGCTTCTCGACATAACTCAATGTCTTATCTAGTTCAGCCTCGCCTGGCTGAATAACATGTGAAGCATCAGGAAGACATCATGTATCCCTGATAATGAAGGCGGTAAAACAAGTCGATAGGCACAATCTCCTATCTTCTCGAGAATCTCATACGGACCAATATATCGTGGAGACAGCTTCCCTTTCTTGCCAAATCGGACAATTCCTCAGAAAGGTGAAATTTTCAAGAATACTCGGTCTCCTGCCTCAAATACCAACGGTCGTCGTCGGACATTGGCATATTTGGCTTGTCTATTTTGGGCTGCGTTCATTTTCTTCTGAATCAGCTTCAATTGTTCAGTCATATCTCTGATCATGTCAGGTCCGATCTCAGGAATCTCAGAGATATTAACCCAATAAAGAGGGGATCGACATTTCTTTCTGTACAACACTTCGAAAGGAGCCATCTCAATACTCGTCTAATAGCTGTTGTTGTACGAAAACTCACAAAGTGGCAATGCATCTTGCATCCAGTGCTAAAATCAAGCACTATCGCTCTCAGCATATCTTCCAATGTTGGGATAGTCCGCTTCGACTGTCCGTCAGTCTGTGGATGATATGCGGTACTAAGATGTAACTTCTTACCTCGAGCCTGTTGTAAACTCTGCCAAAAGTACGATGTGAACCGAGGATCACGGTCTGATACTATCGACTTTGGCACTCCGTGCAATCTGACCACCTCTCTGACATAAATCGCAGCCATTTGGTCATGTCGGTACGTCATCTGGTACGGAATAAAACATGCGGATTCGGTCAATCTGTCAATCACGACCCAAATCGCATCATAACCTCGGGAGGATCTCGGTAACTTCGTTACAAAGTCCATGGAAATGTGTTCCATTCGGGAATGGACAAACTCTGTAATAGTCCTCCGGGTTTCTTTCTCTCAGCCTTCACCTATTGGCAATTCATACCTTTGGCTACAATTTCAACAATATCAGCTTTCATTTGTTTCCACCGAAACTGTCTTTTCAAATCGTGGTACATCTTTCTGTTACCAGGATGAATACTGAATCAACTGCTGTGCGCTTCTGACAATATCTGTCTTTTCAAATCCGAAACATTCGGCACAACCAGACAATTATTCACATACAGAACATTATCACGAACCTAATCCTCGGGTCGATGTCCTGCTCTGACCATCGTTATCGATGTCGGTTCATTTTGATTACCTTTCTGAGCTTCTTTAATCCTCAAAATTAGCTCTGGTTTGTCTTGAACCATATAAAATCTTAATGGTCTACTATCTGATGGGATAGTCAGTATCGGAGTACTGGTCAATCTCTTCTTCAACTCAAGAAAACTGAATTCACTGTCTTCTGACCACACCAACGGAGCATTCTTCTGCGTCAACTGTGTAATCGATTTGGAAATACTCGAGAAATCTTTAATAAATCGGCGATAATATTCGGCCAAACCCATAAAACTGCGAATTTCTGGCACAGATGTCGGTCTCGGCCAAGAAATCACGGCCTCAACCTTACTAGGATCAACTGATATACTATCTCTGGATATAATAGGCTCCAAAAATACCACCTGTCTCAACCGGAACTTACATTTCGACAGTTTAGCATATAATTTCTCAGTCATCAGCATTCCCAACACAGTTCTCAAATTCTTGGCATGATCCATCGTATTCTTTGACTAAATCAAAATATCATCGATAAATATCATCACAAAATCATCGAGGTATTTCTGGAACACACGGTTCATCAGCCACATAAACACAGCTAAAGCATTCGTCAAACCAGACGGCATGACAATAAACTCATAATGTCCATACCTGGTTTTGAACGCTGTCTTCGAGATATCAGAATCTCTGACTCTCAGCTGATGATATCCAGATCTCAGATGGATCTTGGAATATACCGAAGAACCCAGCAACGGTAGTCGATACAAAGTCTCATCGAACCGTCTTTCTTCCTCACAAACAGTCACTGGCGCACCCCAAGGAGAGACACTCGGTCTGATGTACACTTTGGCTAGTAAGTCTTCCAACTGGTCTTTCAGCTCTGTCAGTTTTATTGGTGCCATTTGGTACGGAGCTCTAGAAATCGGAACTGTACTTGGTACCAACTCGATGCTGAAGTCTGTCTCTCGAAGCGGAGGCAATCCAGAAATCTCATCTGGAAAGACGTCAGCAAACTCACACACCACTGGCAGATCAGCCAACAATGGACTCGATTTCAGTAAATCAATTGAATAGACAAGGGATCCTTCCACTCTTTTCTGCAATAATCGAGTCATCGACATAATAGATATCAAAGGAATTCTGGCTCGAGAACCCTTACAGTAAAATCTCCACTCCTCAGCCATATCTGGTCTGAATCGTACAATTTTGTGGAAACAGTCAACGATCGCTTTGTACTTGGTTAGCATATCGATACCGATAATACAATCAAAAATCAGATAACCCAAGTACAATACATTCTAACTCGACCTCATGCCCTTCATACTGTAGCATACTATATTTAACCGAAGTCACGGATATCAAACCTTACCCCAAAGGAGAAGAGACAGACACTACAGCAGACAAAGACTCGACAGGCAATGTATGACTCAATGCAAATCGTTCAGAAATACATGTATGTGAAGCATCAATCAGTACGTCAGCAGGATAACCACATAAAGAACAGTTACCTGCAACAACATCATCTGGTGCTTCCTGAGCCTGTTCCTCTGTCAAAGCAAATACTCTGGCCTGCTGTTTAGGAGGTTGGCCAACTGTCTGGCTTTCTCCAGGCCTCTGCTGTGACTGAGATGGTGCTGGCTGAAATGAGTGGACAGCAGCTGATCGTCTACTCGACTGTGCCGCTGATCCGACTGATTCGGCTCCCTGGGATCTTTGGGAACCCTGTTGTGGACATACTCTGGCAAAATGTCCTTGTTGTTTACAGAAGTGGCAACTACCAAGTACTCCTTGGCATTGTTCAATGGAATGTCTCCCTCCACATGTTCCGCAGTAAACTCCGGTATAACTCGGGCTCTGTCTGGAACCACTTGAGCTAGAAGAACTACCGCCAGACTTCTTGAACTGTTTCCCTCTGGCTTTCAAAAATTCTTTCTTTCCACCACTGCTGCTACCACTCTCAAATCTGGGAGGTGGTTGTTGTGGTTCCGGTGCTGGAGGAACATATACGGCTCCTCTCTGCCTTATCAGGCCAGCTTCAGCTCCCTTTGCTCTATTCATGGCATCAGCAAAGTTATTCGGTCTCCCTGTGTTCACCAGAGTAAAAATCTCGGGATTCAAGCCATTGATGAACTGATCAGCAACGACTTCTTCATTGTCAGCCACGTGTGGAGCAAATTTCAACAAGGTAGAGAACTTGGTCACATATTCTTCAATATTCAACTGACCCTGTCTCAAATTGGCAAACTCCGCCCCCGTGTCATTCCTGTACGACACTGGGAAAAATCTTTGATAAAACTCAGTTTTAAATACATTCCAAGTGATAGTCGTACCTCGATGCTCCAAGGCCTTCTTTATCGTAATCCACCAGTTCTTTGCAACATCATGCAACTGGTGCCCAATCAGTTTAATTCGGCGCTCATCACTGTACTCCAGTGAGTCAAACAACATCTCGATGTCATCTAGCCAACTCTCACATTCAACTGATGTCTCAGTACCCTTCAGAGTTGGTGGTTTGAAAGACTGAAACCTTTTCAATAACGTTTCCATCGGAGTCGCTGTCACATCCATTGGAGGATTCGATGTGCTACCCTGTTCTGGTATTCTTCGAGGAGGCATATCTGAATATCAAAAGGATTAGTAACCCAATCCAACAACCTGTTTCAATTCAGTTCCCCCTCCGATCATCTTACTGCTGATCGAGAATCGGTTCAGATTCATTCTCAATAACACATGCTTTAAAACAAATCAGATAATCAATAACATGTATTATATAAAGCAGTAAATCATGCTAGCAATCACAAGCAAGGAAAGAAAATGCATTCTACCCCGCTCACTAGCTTCTATCTCAGTCTCAAGAACCTACAGTTCTAGTACCTACGGCTCTGATACCACATGTTGTGGTGACCCGAACCTAATTCAACACTTAATTGTTATTAGGATCAAATAAAACAACAAAGTAATGTGGGACATAATTTTTTTTTTTTTTTAATATACCAGATATACAAGTGCGGAAACGTAAAGCAATCAAGTCTAATACGCATATACATCTAATGGTACAAATCCTGTACACCATTTATTTATTTCAGCTAAAGTTTAGTTACTAGATCAAGTACTAAACCACTCTACTCTAAATCCGGATCTCCACGCTAATCCTGAATCTCTCATCCTCTTCCTGCT
>NC_133320.1:10949927-10956840 GCF_012295235.1 Primulina huaijiensis | reverse complement strand
TGACTTATTACATGTGAAAACTAAGCTTTGACATGTACATAACTAAATTTAAAATAAACCATTATACATGAATAAAATATTTATCAACATAGACTCCAAAGTTCCAAAGCATGACATGAATAATATCTTCAACTAGTTATCATGTGCACATATTATGAGTCAATTTTTGTATAAATAATTTTTAGATTTTTACAATTTTTCTTAAAAATAAAAATTGAATTTAAATTTTTTATCACATTAAATGTGTAAAAAATAAACTTTGAATTTTAAAATAAAAAATCATAAAAATTAAGAACATGTGAAAATATAAAAGTTGAATATAAAAAATTAAGTATCGTCAAAATTAAAAAGACATTATCATTTCATTTAACCCGAGAAGGATTTTGTTACAACTGAGTATCAAATTTAAAACCATGAAAATTATATCAAATTTGAGATATTGACGTCAAATAAATTATAAGTTACATGCATCTAAAACCATTTTCCACTTTTTTTTTTTTACATGTGAATGTAAATTATAAAAATGAGCAAATATGTGTTAGCTAAAATAGTGTAAATAGTAAAAAAAATATAGGAAATGAATATGATTATTTGTAAATTAAAATTTACAATTTATCATAATATAAAATCAGCCTTAGACAAAATAGGTTTAATATCAAATTAACACAAAATAAATAATAAATTAACTAAGTTTCTCCTAGAATTGATAAATCCCACACTAAGTGAAACGATCTCGAATTTTTTTTATATTACTAATCATAAATCATAAACTCGAAAATACTAACTAAATAAAATAAATTAAAATTTCTAACAATCATAATAAATTAACATATGAAATCTCAAGTGCATAAAATAAATCTTAAATCATCAACTAACCAAAATTCCTAAATTGACTTTTAAGAAAATCAAGTAACAATAAAATAAAGCATGAAAACATCTCAAAATAAAATCCTTAACATGAATCTTTAAATCTTTTATCTATCTAGCTAGTGCGGAAATATAAAGGTCCTATGGTGTGTACTATTGCACTCGATCCACTCAATCGTCAGCACCTCCCATAAATCATCAAATCCTGCATCATACAAACATAGTGTGTAACGTCTCGAAAATCTGAAGGTCCACATGAACCACATGCATGCGAGTTATTAAATTCTTTGGTACTTTATTAAATTGTTTTAAAGCATAAAATGCATGTTTATTCCATGAATTTGTGTTTAATTATTTTTGTACATTTTATGCATAATTCATGCATGATAGGATTTAATTCATGAAACTTTAANAGGACCTTTTCCCCTCACGACATCCCCACAAAATCATATATTATAGATCATATCTTTTGTCACAGTCAATTCACATCCCTCAAAATATTTTTTTTATTTTAAAACCATAACATATCATAGTTTTCCAAAAATATCATTTTAAATAGTATAAATTACACAACTTTATCATAAATCATAAAATAACATATTATCATCAAAATCATCATTTTAAATCATAGAATATCATTTAACATGCGTTATGATCTTTCGGGACGCTGCCAAGCTTTTGCGTATTTTCTTAAGTGTAAAATTACCGTTTTGCCCCTAGAAGTAAAAATTCTCGATTTCATCTTTTTCTCACTTTTAATTACATGGGCTTATTCCAAATAATTATTTAGGCTTAAATATAATTTTCCGTAATTTTATTTTGCTTAAATTTAGGCGTTTCCATTAGTTCTTTAATTAACGTTTCGTGAGGCGATTAAATCCCGAATAAATCCAAAACTCATTATTTTGATCACAACTTTTAAACATAACATTTTTATTACCTATTCTACCCTTGTGAGCCATGAACCACACCCGTTGACCCATGGTTCCAATTTTAGTTCATAAAATCTCGTTTTTGACCCATAGTTGAACACACCGAGCCATCTCCCTATTTACTCGAGCCATGGTGGAGCCATCTCGAACCAAACCCGAGCCAACCAACCTAGGAACCCTATTGACCAAGCCCAAGCCCTTGACCAGCCCCTTGAATCCCCAAATAGCCTACTGCCCATGACCGTTTGTATGTGTGTGTGAGTTCTAAGTGCACTAGGACTCTTTCTCCTTCTAGGAACCTTACAGCCCCCTAACCATCTACTAGCACTGACCCTCATCAAGCCTAGACCATACTTAGACCCCGCCTGACCTAGCCCAGGACCTCGAACCACTCCGCAAGCCTCCTGTCCAAGCACAGCAGCCGCGCGCTTTCCCTTGTTCCTAAGGTCTCGGCCCTCATCTTCCTCGAGCCACCACGAGCCTTGGCTGCACCAGGCCCCATCCTAACCCTAACCCATCGTCCCTAGCCCCTGCTAGACTACCTAGATAGAGCCCATACTGAACCGTGAGTCCCTCACCCCTTCTGCAGAATTACCAACGTGGGTGTTTATGGGAAGAGTCTTAGGGTATATAAACTCCTCCCCTTCTACTGTCATTGAGTCCTAGCGTGTTAGGACCCTTTCCAGCATCAAGCAATGTTCGGTACAGGCCCCTGCCCATGCCCTGGTCAAGCCCGGTGCATCTAGCCTTTGGCCAAGCCCTCTTTGCCTCTTTTTTTTTTTTTGAAACTTCCATGCAAACCCTTGGCGATTTTTCCCTTGCCTTCCCTCCGATTTCCAAAATGTTATTCCTTTAATTTTTATCATGTTTTAACCATATTTCATGCATATAACCTCCTACGTTGGCACCGTACTCGTTGGATTCACAACGTTTTTCAAAAAATCGTAAAAATATCGCATTTTTGAAAATAAACGTTTTACCGTAAAAATAATCAAACACCTATTTTTTTTCATGCATAATATGATTTGTATGATGTTTAAAAGGGTTTAGAAAACGTGTCTTTGCGTTTATAACTTTTGAACATACGATCGTTGGCGAGTGTGCGACGTTGGACGACCGGACGATGTAGAACACAAGCTTCTTCCTCCTTATTTTCTAAAATTCTTTGGTGTGTGAAAGGTGAATTACGGCTGCTGATGGTGATGAAATTATGGTGATAAAAGACCTAGGACACTTATTTATAAATAAATTTACATGTTAATGGTCTTTGGTTTTGGGTTTGTAAGTTTAAGGATAATTGGGCCTTCTTTAAATAATTAAATTGGGCCCAATAACACTTAATTAATTAAATAATAAAATCTTATAAAATTAGTTTTCCATAATTCGAACTCCAACATTTTTAGGAAATTTTAAATCATTTTTAAATCATATTAGGAAGCATTGCCATTATTTAATAAAAAGAAATATTCTTGTCTTGATCGTCCCCGGTCTCCTTTCCCTAGCCTATTATCGAATATTCGGGTAAAATCCTTAATTTCATGTAATCATGTAATATCATACATTTAATCATGCAATCATACATTTAATCATATAATAAATATCATTTAAGCATTTAAAAGCAATTAAATAAAACAATTAAGCAATTAAAATAATTTGCATACATGCTGTTTATGTAGGTTGGTTTTTGGACGTTACATGTAAGATCCAACATTAAGACGACGTAAACCAACTGCATGCAAATCTATGGAATATGAAAAAAATGGTTAATTAATTGATTTTAATTGCTGAATTGATTATGTGACATGTTTATATGACGTTTTAGTAATTTTTCTACACATATGCATTAAAATGTATTTTTAATGGTTATTCGAGTTGCGATCGAGGAATGGAGACCGAGGGCTGAAAAATGGAAAATGTTTTTATTAAATAATAGTTTTAATTATTTAAAATATGGTTGATGTTTTTTTTCTTATTTTTGAAAATAAGGGGTTTTGAGGTGATTTTATACGCTGGGACGTAAATTTTATTGTGTTGGTTTTTCAACAAAAATACGAACATTTTGGCAACCCAACTAATAAATTCACAAATTTTATTAAATAGAATATTTTAATTAAGCACCAATGGGTTTAATGGACCTAATTAAACATATTAATGGGCCTAAGCTTGGTTAGTGTTCTAATTAACTATAAAAAATACGAAACCTACCCTAACCCTCACACATACCCACGCCCGCACCCTAAACAATTGACAAGGTCTCCTTGTTCTCTTAAACACCACGGTACACACAAAATACCAAGGGAAAAACATCAAAGTATTTCAAGGTTTTCAAGGATTCTTCAAGCCATCGTCTTCGTGTCATCATTCTTCGATTCGTCAACATTTATTCGTGCGTTAATAAAGCAAAGGCACTCCATAATCTTTCCTTTACTCATCCATCACACAATAGTATTTGTTTGAACATGTTTTGCATGAAAATCAAGGGTTGCCTTTAAATATTTTCGGATATGCATATTATGTGATTTTTAAAACTTGTATTTTGATCCAAAAATCATGAAATTCATGTATCTAATTAAGGGGCTGCCATGATTACGAAGTAATATGGGATTGTTTTACACAATTTTAAGGGCCTAGAACACGCACAAACATGCTGCACACGATAACAGGAACAAGCTGGAACCACTTATCACGGTTTGGGGTGTCAAGGCTCGATTTAAGGGTTAGGTGTTGCATGGCCTAGCTTGGGTCACAGCTGGGTCTCGGTTTGGGTCAAGGAAGGAGTCTTAGCCATGCTATGACTCGAGTCAAGGGGCTGGGGAGGAGTCCTAACAAGCTAGGACTCCACCCAAGAAGCGTCAAGGAGTCGCGCGGGTGTGTTCATCTTGCGCAGGGTTAAGGGCTCGCCCAGGGGCTTTGAGCTGGGCTAGGTCCTAGGCGTGCACGTAGAGTCCTTGTCGAGTAGGGATTTCTCGGCTGCTGTTGCACTTGTTGGTGTGGCTTTGGTTTCGAGTTAGAGGTCGAGTCATTTGGTTCTAAGGGTCCAGGAGGGTTCCTAGAGGGGCTGGTCAGTGTTCGGTCAAGCATGGTTCGGGCTTGGCTAGCTCAAGGAAAATTTGAGATGGCTCGAAGGGTTTAGGGTGGCTCGAGTTAGGGTTTTCTCCTTGGGAAATAATTCGAAACATGGCTTACGAGGGTCGAGTCATGCTTCACGAGGGCTAAAATAATATAAAAAATCTAAGTTTTAAATTTGAGAATTTTATATTAAAGTTTGAATTAATTCGCGATTAAGACACATTAAAAATGAATAATTAAGGAATAAATTGAAAGTCTAGTATTTATGCTAAATAAAATTATGAAAAAATTAATTTAAGTCTAAATAATTATTTGGGATGGTCTAGAGTCAAGAGAACTAAGAAAATGTCAAAAACGTGAAATTTTACCTCTAGGGATAAAACGGTAATTTTGCACCCGAAAATTAGTAAACGTCATTCTAGTGCTCTGAATGTTGTTTTATATGTTAAAATGTTTATTTTAAATTTTTATGGATTTTTATGAATCATTCTGGATATTTAAAAGATATGTTGCATGCTTGATTTAAAAGAAAAATGATGTTTCATATGCACGATTTTATAAAGTGATGGAAATACGAAATGTTGAAGGATGTGAAGGGATTGTGACTAATACGAATACGTGATATGTTAATATGAAGGCCAAGGCTCGGTTTGACGGGTGAGAGTTTCGCTGATGTCTCCTGTAACGCCCCGAAAATTTGAAGGTCTACGCGAACCACATGCATTTGAGTTATTGAATTCTCTTGTATTTTAATTAAATGTTTTAATTGCATGTATTAATTATGTTGTTCATATTGACATGTATAAAATATATTTTTCTTCATGGTTGCATTAAAATGTATTTTTAAGGGTTATTCGAATTGCAATCGAGGAACGGAGACTGAGGGCTGAAAAATAAAAAATGTTTTTATTGGATAATTATTTTTAGTTATTTAAAATATGGGTGATGCTTTTCCTTATTTTTGAACATAAGGAGTTTTGAGGATATTTTTTTACGTCGGGACGAAATTTTTATTGGTATTGAATTTTCAACAAAAATACAAACGTTTTGGCAACCCGGTTAATAAATTCACAAAGTTTATTAAATTAAATTATTTTAATATTTTTAATTAAACACAAATGGACTAAAAGGGCCTAATGAGCCTAAGCTAGCAATTAGAGTTTAATTAAGGTTTTGAGCAATATTTAAACTAAAACCTACCCCATAATCTCATGAACCCCACGCCCACGACCCCTTTTCACTACAAACTCTCTCTTATTGTACAATTCACGGCACTCACATAATATTGAAGGGAAAAGCATCAATTTTTCAAGGGATCTTCAAGCCATCGTCTTCGTGCCATCGTTCGTCAATTCGTCAATGTTATTTCGTGCGTTAAACACGCTAAGGCACGCCATATTATTTCCTTCAAACATCTATCATACCATAGTATTTTATTTAATTGATTTTTTGCATGAAAAACAAGTGCATCATGAAACAATTTCGTTTTTGTGGCATATGTCAATTTTAAAGCTTGTGTTTTCACCCAAAATCATGTTTATTATGATCTAAAGGGGCTGCCATGATTAGGATAAGGTTAAGGGATGTTTTTACATGTTTTAGAGAGTCCCAAATCACCCCAACAAGCTGCAAACGTGAATATCAGAAGCTAGGAACCCAATTATGTGATTGTATCTTGGGGGCTCGGTTAAGGGGAAAGGTGATGCATGGCTCGGTTTGGATGGACCAAGGCTAAGCTAGGGTCGTGCTTGGGTCAAGGTAAGAGTCCTAGCCATTCTAAGACTCGAACAACAGGGCTGGGAAGGAGTCCAAACTCCGACCCGTGAAGCCCTAAGGAAAGTTGCGCAGGGTTCAGCAGCTGGGCAGGGGTAGATGGCTCGGCCTGTGGGCTTTGGGCTGAGCTAGGTCGAGTCCTTAAGGTCCTATGAGGGTGCACTACAGGTTGGTTTGAGGTCTGGTTCGGTGGCTAGGTCCTAGGCATGAGTTCAAGAAATCCTTGCCAACAAAAAGTCTCGGCCAGGTTGTGTTGCTGGTTGGGGGGGGGG
>NC_133320.1:10907697-10949189 GCF_012295235.1 Primulina huaijiensis | reverse complement strand
AATGTGATTTTTAAATGTTCATGATTTAACATGTTAAAATGTTAATTTTAAAAAGTTTATGGCTTTTTATGATTTTTTTAAAAAAGTTTATTTTAAATGTTTATGGATTTTTATGATTAAATATGGACATTTAAAAGGCATGTTGCATGCTTGGTTTCAAAATAAAATGATATTATATACATGTTTTTATTAAGTGATGGAAATACGACAAGTTGAAAGATGTGACGGGATTGTGACTAAATACGATGATATGTGGGAAATATCGTGAGGGTTATGGTCTCAGTGAGAGCCCGACGATCGTGTTTTATTGGATACAGATACGAATACGAATAAGTTAATACGTAGGCCAAAGTCCATTTGACCGGTGAGAGTGTAGCTGGTGTCCCCGCCGCCCAGTACTGTGGTTTTCTCTAGATGGATCCATCACCCAATACGATTAAGAATACGAGTCAGAATCACGATCTGAATTCAACAAACACGAAAATGAATATGAATACGATGATATGAATATGTTGATATGAATATGAATATGTTTATATTGATATGAAAATTTTTTTATTTAAAGTTTATGGATCATGAAAATGTTTGTGAAAATGGTTACGTTTAAAGTTTATGCATCTTCATGAAAACGATATTTTAAGTACAAGTATTTTTACAGTGCATGTGTTCTGTATATGTATTATTTGTTATAAAGATTATGGTGTGTTGAGTCTTTAAACTCACTAGGTGTGATTGATGCATGTTATTATGATAATAATGTTAATGGAGATCTTGATGGTTGACTTTGCTGGACTGAAAGTGCACATAACCTGAAAACCGACGCTAGTTTTCTGCACTAGTTATGATTTATGATTTTAAGTTATGTTAAAAGATATTTTTTGACTTTTATTTATGTTATGAGAGATTTTCTGAGAGGTTATAATTTGGGCTATATTTTTTAAATAACGTTTTTAGGTTTGGTAAAACGTTTAACGATTTTATGATTCAAGCTATTCTCCTTTGGGTTTTTAAATGTTAGTTGGTTGTTTTATTTTCAAAATGGTACAAGGTATTTTTTTTAAGTATTTATGTATATTTTGAGCTATAGAGATTATAGTTAAAAAAAATTTTCTAGCATGTTTTAAGAAAACGAATAGCAGACGTTTCAGTTGGTATCAGAGCAATGGACCTGTAAAGGGTTGTGCCACCATCAGTGCCGTGAAGCTTAGTCGTCAAGCCTCAATTTGTAAGTTTTACATGTTTTATATGATTTATATGTTGTTACCTGCATGACTACATGAATTATATGTTTACGTCTCATGTTTAATAGCATTATGAGGATATATGTTTTATATGCTTTAGAATTTTTATACGTGATACGATATGAAATAAGAAATTATTTGATTTCAACGCATGTTGGCTTTGTCGTGGAATTTGACTATTTTGATTTTTGGGTTTTAGTATTGACATTTTACTTTTTGGGCCATAAGTTAATCGTCAATATTATGAATGCTTTTGGGACACGTAGATTTTCTAAGAAAATATTTATGATTCGTGGTTACTAGTTGAATTAATTTTTGGAAATTACTCATAAGTAATAATGATTCGAAGACTGCGATTATCTTTGGAAGTAAGAAAATGTATAAATTGGGATTTTAAGTTTGATAAAAAGTAAGATTGGTTATAGGAATTGATTTTGGGTAAATAAGTTTAAAATTATTGAAATTATGTTATGGGAAACCTACAGAAGGAAAATAAGAATGCCAAGAATTTATGGGTTAATCGTATGATTTTCGAAATTTAGGACCAATTGGATAATTTTTTTAGGAAATTTAGAATTGATTTTGCAATTTATAAGGAATTTGGGGACTAGTTTATCAATAAGTGATAATTGAATGGGTTAAATGATAAGAATTTTCGATGATTTAGATTTTTAAGAATATTTGAAACCTTGGGATATCTTGGTTATAATGTCATCAGGAATTTTAATCAATGGTTTTTAAGGATGAATCAATATTAGGCTTGAAAATCTAAGCGTTAGCGGATGCGTTTGGGATTTTAAGATTGAAATTTGATAAATTGATGAACATTTTGGGTATAAATAAGAAAGTAATATACGCTACGTATGGCTATCCATTTTTTTAATATTGGAAATTGCAAGAAAAATTGAAATTCGAGGTTATAAAAGTAACATCACTAAGTCATTATGGGTCTTTTTAAGTTGTAATTCGCAAATAAGGATTTAGAAGGAAAATTTAATTGGAATCAAGGAGACGTAATGACATTTTAGAACTTAAGTTTTATCGAAAGCGTGGATTTTCGGGATACTAGAACTGAATCTAAACTTTGGGTTATCAAGGATAAGCGAATTTCGGGGACGAAATTCAATTTAAGAGGAAAAGATTGCAACGCCCCGAAAATTTGAAGGTCTATGCGAAGCACATGCATTTGAATTATTGAATTCTCTTGAATTTTAATTAAATGTTTTAATTGCATGAATTTATTATGTTGTACATATTGACATGTTTAAAATATATTTTTCTACATGGTTGCATTAAAATGTATTTTTAAGGTTTATTCGAGTTGCGATCGAGGAACAGAGACCGATGGCTGAAAAATAGAAAATGTTTTTATTGGATAATTATTTTTAATTATTTAAAATATGGGTGATTCTTTTCCTTATTTTTGAAAATAAGGAGTTTTGAGGTGATTTTATACGTCGGGATGTAATTTTTATCGGTGTTGGATTTTCAACAAAAATACAAATGTTTTGGCAACACGGCTAATAAATTCACAAAGTTTATTAAACAAAATTATTTAATATTTTTAATTAAACACTAATAGGTTAAATGGGCCTAATTAACATGGTTAATGAGCCTAAGCTAGCAATTAGAGTTTAATTAAGGTTTTGAGCAATATTTAAACTAAACCCTACCCCATAATCTCATGAACACCACGCCCACCACCTTTTTTCACTTCAAACTCTCTCTTATTGTACAATTCACGACACTCACATAATATTGAAGGGAAAAGCATCAATTTTTCAAGGGATCTTCAAGCCATCGTCTTCGTGCCATCGTTCGTCAATTCGTCAATGTTATTTCGTGCGTTAAACACGCTAAGGAACACCATATTCTCTCCCTTAAACATCTATCATACCATATTATTTTATTTAATTGAGTTTTTGCATGAAAAACAAGTGCATCATTAAACAATTTCGTTTTTGTGGAATATGTCAATTTTAAAGCTTGTATTTTCACCCAAAATCATGTTTATTATGATCTAAAGGGGCTGCCATGATTAGGATAAGGTTAAGGGATGTTTTTACATGTTTTAGAGAGTCCCAAATCACCCCAACAAGCTGTAAACGTGAATCTCAGAAGCTAGGAACCAAATTATGTGATTATGTCTTGGGGGCTCGGTTAAGTGGAAAGGTGATGCATGGCTCGGTTTGGCTGGACCAGAGCTAAGCTAGGGTCGTGCTTGGGTCATGGGAAGAGTCCTAGCCACTCTAAGACTCTAACACCAGGGCTGGGAAGGAGTCCAAGCTCCGACCCGTGAAGCCCTAAGGAAAGTTGCGCAGGGTTCAGCAGCTGGGCAGGGGTAGATGGCTCGGCCTGGGGGCTTTGGGCTAGGCTAGGTATAGTCCTTAGGGTCCTATGAGGGTGCACTACGGGCTGGTTAAGGTCCGGTTCGGTGGCTAGGTCCTAGGCATGAGTTCAAGAAATCCTTGCCAAAAAGAAGTCTCGGCCAGGTTGTGTTGCTGGTTGGGGGGGGAGGGGGAGGAGGGGCGCTTCGGTTTTGGGGTTTGGGTTGGTTCCTAAGGGTGCTAAGGGTCTTGTAGGATCCATATGGGGTCTGGCTCAAGGTTGGCTCATGATGGTTTGAGCTTGGCTAGAGGAAAAACGAACATGGCTCAAAGGTAGTCTGAGTGAGTTTATTGGCTGTTTCTGCAACTTATGTTTAGCTTCGGTTTTGGAGCTTAGGGGCTGGTACAATGGGTTATAAGGGTCCATGAGGGTTCTTAGATGGGTTTAACGATTTTACGTTTATTCGAAGCATGTTATGAATCCAAGGTTTAAGATGCCAATACATGATAAAAATATGAATGAATTGTGGAATAAAAATTGATAATATTGAAGGAAATAAAGCTGGAACTGTAGGATTTTTTTAGCCAAGAAGAAACGTGGGTTTGTGTGCTTGTTGTGGTTCAAGTGGCTTGATTACTATGCATGGGGCTTAGGGGTTCAACCAGGTCTCGATGAGGGCTCGTGATGGATGTGGTTCAGGGTCAGGTAGGGTCCTAGCATGGCTAGGGTTCAAGGGGAGTGACTAGGGAAGATTCCACTTGAGCAAGGACTCTTCATGAGCGTGCAAGGGGGTGGCCGAGAGTTCCAGGGGCTGTGGCTCGGTTTGAGCTAGGCTAGGTGGTCTGTCAGGGTCCTAAGGAGATGGTACAGGGTTTGGCCAGGTGCTGGAGTGGCTGGGTCGCTGTTGGCTCGAGGAAAAAAATGGAAACCGTGAGGGAGAGCTTGGTGCCTACGTTGCTGAGCTGGTGCGTGGCTCAGGGGATCTGGCTGGGGATGGCTCAGGTCTTGGACTTGTCTAGGGTTAGTAAGGGTCGAGAGAGGTCGATGGTTAACCGGCTGGAGGAGTCCTAGTTGGGTTAGGAGTCCTAGATATGCAAGGAGACTCACACACACACACATGCAGAACTTGGATCAATTTCCAGGAGGGTTTGAGCGAGCTAGGTCTAAGTTCTAAGGGTCAAGGTTGGTCAAGAAGGTGCCTAGGTGGGCTGGCTTGGGTTTGGCTCGATGTGGCTTGGGCGTGGCTCGAGTATGGAGATGGCTCGGTCTGTTCGATTATGTGTCAATTTCGAGATTTTAATGACTAAAATTGGAACCATGGGTCCACGGGTGTGGTTCATGGCTCCCAAGGGTTGAATAAATAATAAAAATGTTATGTTTAAAATTTGGGTTCAAAATATGGAGTTTTGGATTTATCCGGAATTTAATCGCCGCACGAAACGTTAATTGACGAATTAATTGAAAAGCCTAGTTTTAAGCTTTATAAAATTATGAAAAATTAGATTTAAGATTAAAAAATTATTTAGAATAATTCCATGTCATTAAATGTGAGAAAAAGATAAATTCGAGAATTTTTATGTCCAGGGGTAAAACGATAATTTTACACTTAAGAAAATACGAAAACTCTTGGAAGCGTCCCGAAGGATCATAAGGCTTGTAAATTGATATTTTATGATTTAAAATGATGATTTTGATGATAATATGTTATTTTATGATTTTTGGAAAAGCTATGCAATTTTTACAATCTAAAATGCTATTTTTGGAAAGTTACGCTATTTTATGATTTTTGAAGAAAAGGAAAAATATTTTGAGGGATGTGAATTGACTGTGACATATGATATATGATTTGTGGAGGATCCGTTTATGTGAGGACGGTGAACTTACGATTTTGTGGGGATGTCGTGAGGGGAAAAGGCTCGAGAGGGAGCCCATTTACGAGAAAAGGCCCCAGAGGGAGCCCGTCTATAGGAGAAGGGCCCCCGAGAGAGCCCCAACGATCGTATTTCCATGGTGGACCATAGTGCACAACCCCATGGGCCATGCGGAGCTAAGACTGCAGTCGACCGAATGAATGCCATTTGAGTTATAGTGGATCGACTTACTAAGTCGACACACTTCCTGGCAGTAAAGACGACTTTCTCCATGACTCAGTATGTAGTGCTCTAAATCAGGGAGATAGTGCGATTGCACGGGATCCCAATTTCTATCGTGTCCGACAGGGACCCCAGATTTACATCGTCTTTCTTATAGAGTTTACATGTAGCCAATAATAAACAAAACACTACACTAAACCTAATACAACCCTAGCAGCCGTCCTTCACCCACTACAAGAAATTCTGCATACAACAACGCACATACGACAACGGTTTTTCACAAAAATCGTTGTCGTATGTTTTTTAACAACAGTTTTATCGAAAACCGTTGTCTTTTGGGGGGGCAAAGACAACGATTTTTAAAAACCGTTGTCTTTTTTCGGTCAAAGACAACGGCTTTTGGGATCAATGACAACGGTTTTAAAGAACCGTTGTCTTTGAGCATTTTTTTTTGGAAAACGTTGCAATATTTAGCGACGGTTATTTCAAGAACAGTCGTTACATTTAGCGACGGTTTGTTAAAACCAACGCTACGTTTAAATTAGCGACGGTTTTGACAAAACCGTCGCTAATATTAGCGACTGTTTTAAAAAAACCCGTCGCATCTTTAACTTTAGCGACGGTTTCGACAAACCCGTCGCCAAAATTAGCGACATTGTTTTAAAACCATCGCTTAAATTAGCGACATTGTTTTAAAACTGGTTTTAATCCAAACCGTTGCCAAATAAATAATGCGACTGTTTATCATTTACCGTCGCAAATAGCGACGGTTTAATCAAAACCCGTCGCAAACTGTCTATAAATATCTCTCTTTTCGTTCAATTTTCCTCCACAACACTTAAAATTTTTCTCTTTTACACCATTTTATCACTTCACACAACACTTAAAATTGTTGTCACCACTTCATAACACTTAAAATTTTTCTCTCTTACATCATTTCATCACTTCACACAAGACTTAAAATTTTTTTTCTCTTACACAATTTTATCACTTTCACACAACACGTAAAATTTTTCTAACCACTTTATAACAATTAAAATTTTTATCTTTTACACGATTTTACTACTTCACAACACTTCAATTTTTTTTACACGATTTTAGTTTGGATTATTAGTTTCTTTTAGATTTATTAAATTATTAAGAGTATTTTTTTTTATTTTTCGAAACAAATTAGCGACGGAAATCTTGACAGATGACCGTCGCTAAACGTAGCAATGGTCGTGATTGTGACCCGTCGCTAATTTAAAATTAGCGACGGTTTACAAAACCGTCGTCGATTTGTTAAAACCGTCGCTAATTTTGAATTAGCGACGGTTTTATTCATACACGTCGCTATTTTTATTTGCGACGGTCAAATATGATCTACCATAACGGATAAAAACCGTTTTCGTTGAACGGACTTTCAACTACACCCTCAGTTACAACAGTTTTTAAATGGCAACGATAACGAATTTTATCCGTTGTCGTTTGCCGTTTTTGTAGTAGTGACCCTCCACCAGCAGCCTCCAACGTGAATTTTCAGCAGCCAAAGGCTCGGCCATAGCTCCTTTTCAAGTAAAGCTTCACCCCACCACTTCGGTTCACGTCCCGCGCATAGATATTCAAGATTTTGATTGTTTAATCGCTAAGGCACGCATGGATCTCCTTTTTCTTTTCATTCATGCCCGTAGTATGCTGTTATATATGTTATTGCATGAGGAAAACGTTGGTTTATCTTGTAGCTTCATTTGAGCAAGGTTTTCATGTAAATAATGCATTCAAATGTTTGTGGCTCACGTTTTTTTTATGGATTGTTGCAAGGGGCTGCCGAGTTGTTAATGCTAAGTGTAACGTCCGAAAAACTAACTTACGTAAACTACATGCATCCAAATAAATTGAGTTGCATAATTGTTTTATTTAATTGATTTTAAATGCTTACTTGAGTCATATTATATGATTAAAAGTATAATCAACATAGATAACTTTTTTTCATGGTTTTTCATTTCTTTATCTGTATACCCATGTGAACAACATAGATAAAGACCTTGATTATATTTTAATACAAATTAATCGTAATTTGATGTTGAAACTCATTTGTAATCACTGTATGATCTAAATTCATTCTTAGTCGATTCAGCCACCTAAAACATGGATAAAGGTCGCTTGAGCTCGAGACTCGCATCTGTGATGTTGTGTACCGCGTTTCTTAGTAAGGGCATAGAGATGTCTAAACATGCAGATGGGTAGTCATATGATGATTATACCGAGCAACCCTCCCTCGGACTTTCCAAGTGGTTATCATTCATCGAGAGGATAAGTCTGTGGTTATGATTGTACACCATTAGTCCTTACGACCCGGGACAACACTGAGGTTTTATATGCTAGGGCTGTGCTTTGACTCGTTTACCGGCTCCAAGAGAGTCATTAGGTGGCGAGATTGGGTACAGTTGCGACACATGTAGGAGCCAGTGCATTGTAGTCGAGAATTCACCTCTCACCTACGGGTGTGGATATCCTATGTGATCTGATTTAATAATAGTGCATGGAATCTCTGGCTAGAGTATGAGATGTACGTTGGAGAAGGAGTTCTCCAATAGTATATACGATGCCAATATTCATATGTGTCACATAGTTATCGAATTATTATGCAACCCTCGATGAACTAATGGTTGCAGATTCGATCGAGATATATGAGATGAAAGGACCGTACTATACGTTAATCATAATCGACTGGTTCTTGCAAGCACTATCAGTGATACCTAGGGAATCATGGGACGATGCTACTAGACGCTCTTACCATGATTCGATTGGTTTAATTAGAAATATGATTTCTGACATTCTCATGGTCAATTGTTGATACATAGAATGGGGCAAATTAGGGTTAGCCCGAATAAAAGATTATGTCCTGAATCACAAGGAGCTGTGAGCCCACGGCCAGCTGTATCCCTGAACCATTGAGGGTCACACGAGCCCTCGATTATTTGTTCCCGTTGACAGAATAAATTCAAGAAGTTGAATTTATATTATAGTAAATTCAAGGAGTTGAATTTATGATAATTAAATTTTGAGAAAAAATAAATTCAAGGAGTTGAATTTATGAGATAATAAATTCAAGAAGTTGAATTTATGAATTTATAAAATTTGGAGAGAATAAATTCAAGGAGTTGAATTTATAAAATTTGAGGATTTAATTTATTAAACTCAAAAATTGAGTTTATTAAATATTAAATATTGGCGTGATAAATTCAAGGAGTTGAATTTATCATTTAAATATTAAATTCAAATGTTGAATTTATAAGAGATTTAAATTAAATGTAATGGGTATATGTATAATATGTTTGTAGGAGTACAAGACCAACATACATATTATTAATGTTTTTAATTGGACTTTAAAAGATTAATTAATTAATTAAACTAGTTGGACTAGAATAATTAATTGATTAAACACATTAAATATTTAAATTAATGGGCCCTAAGCTCATATATATGTGTATTAGGCTTAGGGTTAAACACAATTCATTCACAATTTTTCGAAAAACCGTAGGGTGAAAGAGAACACAATTTTTCGAAAATCACTCTCCTCTCTCACAAAGATCCGGCCACCCTCTTTGTCAAAGGGGATTGAGTCGTCTCTCGATTTTAATCTCCAACGTTAAACTTCCTGCAAATATTCTAGTGCTATTTGGAAGAGGAACAAATCTTCTGGTCGTGGACTTGATAGAAGGATTGAAGAAAGGATTTTTTGAAGAAAGTTTGTAGGAAATTCATCAAGAGCTATTTCCGCTAACCCCGGAATAGTTGGAGCCGTGTGAATATTTCATCAAAGGTATAAAGTTTAAACTCCCTATGAATGTTTGATTTTAAAAACCATACGAGTGCCCAAAACAAATATATTTAGATGGTCAAAATAAAATAAAAATTTTAAAACTTCCGCTACGTTTAGGCACCAGAAAACCAAGATCCAACAATGGTATCAGAGCCAGGTTCTCTATATCGTATGATTTTAAATCATATTGATTAATTTATTTCTAGCCACACAAGAAAATTTTTAGGAAAATTGATGCGCCATAAAAATTTTATTTTTCCAGAAATCCAAAAAAAAAAAAATTTATTTTCGAATATGCCCGGAACTGTTCCGGGGCACGCAGCTTGCGCGCGACGTCTAGCACATCAGCGTGCAGCGTCCTGTACGCCAGTGAGCAGCGTACTGCGTGCAGAATGCGCACGACGTCCGGCACGCTTGTGCGCGCCCTGCCAGTTCCCGATGCGCTGCCCGGGAAGGTCTCGGGCACTATGCTGATTATTGGGCTTGAATTGTTTGGTCCTAGGGTGCGATTTTCTGATTTATCAAAACTTTGGAGTAAATTGATATTTTATGAAAATTAGTTCAATTTATTTTTGAAAAATTAATTTTTTTGGAAAAGTAATAATTTTCTTGTAAAATAAATAATTAAAATGTGATTTCAATTATTTATGTTAAAAATGAGTTTTACAAAGAAATCAATTGTTATTGAATTAATTGAAAATTAAATAAAGATGTTTATTTAATTTATTAAATTCTTTAATAATTGCTATGTTTAGTAATAAAATTATTAGATGTATGATTTATCAGTTAATTAAATTTGTTTAATTAATTGATGTTAATATTTGATATTAAATGCATGAAGGGTGATCGAGAGCCTTGACCAATGTGTTAGGTGTATGTTAGGATATTTTAGTGTTTTATTCATTTTGTTAATATTTGATATTATTAAAGTGGGCCTGGTTTATGACCCGTTCCCACCCCATGAGATGTATCTCTTATGAGCCATGACTATTTAAATGTAATTATTAGAAATAGTGGGAGATCAAGATTGGAAGATGGTGGACCCGATGCACAAGATGAAGACATGTAAAATATTGGAAGCTCTTGTAATAGTTGCATTTGAATCACTGCATTCACCAAGATTTTGGATCTGGATCCATGTCTGGCTCACATGGATCTAATAGTGTTGGCGATCGATCATCCTTATTTATTTATTTATTTATTGTTGAATGTCATATTATGATATATGCGATATATAGTAGTATGCATGTATGTATATTATTAAATAATATAGTTGCATGAATCCGGCAAACATACAAACTCGTGGCACGCGTTTTTAAAATAAAATGATGAGACAATGTTAAAATTAAAATTCCTCATTTCGAAAATGATTCAAAACTTATATCAAACCGTAAAAATAAAAATTAAAAGAGTTTAATTTTTCCTTGCCTTCCATCAACCGTGGTTGCATGTTTATCGCTACCCGTAGACAATGTCTAGCTCATATTATTGAGGAGGCATGGACGCCGGAAAGCTGTGACTTCCACCAGACATATGATGTGAATTGAGTAGAAATCTCATGACTTCAGCTCATATTATTGGGAGAACTCATGGCGACCGTCTACTACAATTCAATATTGATGGGTCGGTTTGACACGTGAAAATAAAAGGAGTCATATTATTGGGTCCTTATTAAACGTGAGATGAAACACGCGGAGGTTGCATAGGGATGCAATTGATTCTACTTTTTAGAAATTATAATTGGCTGATATTATTCGGGATTATAATTTGCTAATTGGACTTTACGTGCCCACTAAGGAAATGCAATTTCTCTTTTTCATCAGAGGGTGGTGGAAATGTCAAAATAGTAGGAGGGAAATTTATAAAATAAAATCCATATTTTGTATCTTAGAATTATTTTAAAATTATCAGTAACCATTGTTCTATTTTCATATCAGTATAATTTCGATTTCGTCACATAATCCATTTATGTTATTAACAAGCTAACCGAATCTAATTTTCAAGACTGGTTGGGAAATTGTTCTGAATCTGGAGAAAGTTGCATACACACTAGTGTCAGTCCTGCTGAACTAACAAAGCATGCAACATGGTAGGACCATAGTATACAAGCTTAAGTGTAACATGGTCGTTTTTATGTCAAATGAACTGTAGGGACAGTTTGAGGAAATGTTGAATGCCGCTGACATTCGAATGCACTTTCAAGTATTGCATAGTGCATGAAACTCATACGATGATGCACACTACTTTCAAGTAGCTCATGACTACACACATGCAAGATGAGGCTCTGGTTCATGAGCATCTGGTAGATATGACTAGACTTATTGAGAATGTGGTGGCCCTGGAATATGTGATTTCTAACGAGTTACTTGATGACATCAATTTGTTATATTTCTCTTACTCATTTGACGGGGTTATTGTGAGACCCCGAGAATAAACAATAGTCTAATAACTTTAAAATAGTGTTAATGGCATTGTTGTGAATAAGTTGAAAAATATGCAATTTATTTTGATGGTATTTTTGTAAATAAGTTAAAAAATAATGAATTAATTTGAAGGAGAAAATGGTAATTATGTTATGGTTTTTAGCATAATCGTCTGAATATTAGTCCAAATAATTTGAGATTTGCATGTAACGTAGAAAACTCAAAGATATAGAAGTTTCATGTTTTGAGTTTTGATAAATTTGATCGTTTGATTGGTCCAAAGGGATATACCGATAAGAAAAAGAGAAAGATAAATATGAAAGTCACGTACATGTGTAGAATTCAATTGACAAAGAACGAGAGAGGCGAGCGAAATTAGAGTGTTCGATTTTTTTTTTCGATCTTGCGACTTTTCGGTTTATCCAATCGACGAACCGACTTCAGTTCTGGGATCGTTGACACTTGATCTTCGATTTGACGCATAAATTATATATTTTTGGTGATGTTTGAAATTCGTCGATTTCTGGAATAAATCCGATAAATTGTTAGATCATACTGAAATTGAAGATTGTTGAATAGTGTATGATTTTAACGAGGAAGAGATGATTATAATGATGTTATTTTGAATTATTCACAATTTATTATAATTAGGGAATTTTAATCAGTTGTTATTAATTCTGATTATATATGTGGTAGAATAGCCGACAAGAAACTAAGTTTTGAAGTCGTAATTGAATTATGTTATGATTTTGATTTACTATGAATTGTCGAAGTTTCAAAAGATATTTGAAATTTATATTGATGATTTTGAATGATGTTATTGATTGAAATAAATGTGTTATTGATGTAAATATATTATTATACTGATATCTTCAAGCTACAGCGACTGGAACGAAGAATTGAGGTATGTTGCGACCGGGTAACATACGACAGGTATCTGTATCATATGATATATGTTTGATAGATTTGATTGAAAATACATGTCTATGTGCCTTATTTGTTGATTTGAGGTGGCATACATGATATACACGTTGAGCTATGATCCTTGGATACCTTTGTAGTACCCAAAATCAGTACACGTAAATTCCATGCATTAATTTAATGGTTAAATCATTATTTAAATTTAAAAGTTATTTTAATGATGCATTATTTATTCAAATTACATTATTTTAAATTATTCAGGTTTCTGTGATGTACGTTAAAATATTTTTCGAGTTTCATGTTTCAGGCGATTATTCGATGCGAGATCGAGGAGAAGAGACCGACGACGATTTTGGCAATTTTAAAAGTTGATATTTTATTTTAAGTTAAGGATGGGGCATTTTAACTTATTAAGTTTTTAGCATCTTAAAGCCTAATTTAATTATTAGGTGAATTTTAGAATTTTAAAACTTTTAAAAGTCTAGCACATGTACATTTTTATTTTAATTAGAGATTTTGTTAAAGTTAAGGGAAAGTTAGTATTTTAAATTAATTGCTAATTAATAATTATGCAAATTTTATTCCCCTAACCTAACTAATCACACGCACACACACCTCTACACACACACACCACACGTAAAACACACACACACACAACTCTTTGCACCCTATTTCAGATTTTGTGAAGAAAATATTAGGGTTCTTGGTCTAGAGAGCAGCTGCCCCTTCCCTCTATAATTTCCAGCGAGTTTTGGTCATTTTTGTTGCAAGAAAATCTCCCCACGATCGTCTCGGATCAACCTCGCATCTTTCTTTGCTTCGGTATCGCCGCATCGTGAGTTTTTCACATCAAAGGCACGTATAATCTGTTGTTTCTGCATCGATCTCATTATATTATGTTTTTGTGATGTTGATTATGTATGAAAACATGTGTATGTTATGTGGAAGTTTGAACTGAAACTTGTCGAATCGATTTTTGAACGTTTTTAGATCTGAAGGTTTGTTTTTCACGGTATTTTGAATTACTGCGATTTTTAGGTCATGTTTTTGGGAAAACTTTCAACATGTGAAACGTAGATCTTTTTGATAGCTTCGATTTGATATAAAATTAAAAGTATTTGGATAAAAATTGAGTGAGATATGATCATTTTTGTGGGACTGCTCAAACTGCATTTTTCTGAAAATTTGTGTTCTTGAAGTTTTATTTGTTGCAGGCTTCGTTAGGAACCGTTGGGTGATCGCTGCTGTGTTTAATTATTGTGAGTATGATGTTGGGACGAGTTTTGGTGCTTCGATTCGTGTCGATAGGCACTTGGTTGCATTAGAAGTTGTATGAAGCATTTTGGTGTCAAAAATTCATGTTTATGGGTTATGTTGCGTTGTTGTTGTGCGTCGTTGTTTTGGGGACATTTGTTTAAGTTGAATCTTTGTCATAGTTTCTTAAGATGAGTCTCGTTGCATCGGTTTGAGTCGTTTGTGCTATTTTGGGTTTGTTGTGCGCAGGATTAGGGCCGCAGCGCTCGTCAAGGAACGCCGCTGCGCCCGTTCTGCGCAAGCCTGGCGCCGCAGTGCTGCCCTTGTGGCACCGCAGCGGTAGGCCTACAGCATTGCTAGCGCCGCGATGCTAGTGCCTAGCGCCTAGGCGTTAGGTAGTGCCGCGGCGCAGCGCTGTCCAGCGCCTAGGCGCTCGTCCATGATTTTTTTTTAAACATTATTTTAAGCTCATGTTTTCTATGTTTTGGGAAATGTTCACACATCATTTTAGGATTTGTTTTGACGGTTGATGTCATGGTTTAGTACAATGATTAAACGAAGTCAAGTCCCGAGCGAACTAGAAAGTCATAAGTTATTTAATTACTTCGGTGGTAAGCTCGAGTACTTACGTCTAAGTTATGCAAGTTAAGTATTTAAACTCATGCTAGTATGTTGCAGCAGCGGTCCCAAGCGAGATCTAACGAATCTTTCAACGCCAAGTAAGTATGTTTGATGTGCAAAGAAAATACTTTAAGTTTTTGAGGTATGCTAAATGTATTGTGACCAATTATGTATAAGATTGAAAAGCGGTAAAGCATGACCAGGGACCAATCCACCCCGTTAAAGCATGAACGAGTTTAGATCAGGATTGGAAAGCGTTAAAGCATGAACGGGGACTAATCCACCCGTTAAAGCATCAACGAGGATCTCATGTATGTGGCAGTGGATCTTCCTGTCAGCCCAGTACTGTTGTTTAGTCTAATAAGGCGATTTATGTTATGAGTCACTTACTTTGAAACATGCCTCTACGCAAAATGATGAAGTTATGTATGTACAAGTATGCAAGCATGTTTACAAAAAGTTTTTACGTTATGGCACGTCTATGTTATGTATGTATGTTCAAGTTTAATTGCAAGTCCAAGTTTCACGTATGTACGCTCTATTTTGAAATTGAATGTGGTTTTATTACGTACTACTCGTTACTTCCAGTTTAAACGTGTTGAGTATTTAGACTCACTAGACTTGATCGATGTAGGTGAGGATGATTTTGAGGAGCCTAGGGGTGGGGACCAAGGAGCTGGCTTGGACTGAGCGGGAGGCTAAACACGAGGTCCGCCATGTTTTATGTTTTATGAAATGATCAAAATACTCTGATTTAATTTACTGGTTACGAGATTTTAATCAGATACTTTTGGCAAACTTTATTTTAGATCTTTTGTTGCAACCACTTTTGAGACGTACAGTTTATTTTATCGAATTTTGAAGGTTCACGACTTGTTTAAGAAAATTTTTAATTTTTCGCAAATTTTAAATAGTTGAAAGTATGGTACGTGACAACCTTGATATGATTTGGATTTGATTCTGGGGTGTGTGAACACGATGCTATGTTTGGCATTATATGGCCCTTAAAACATAGTTATCAGTGGCCCCGATGATTTGATTGAGATTTGGGATTTGATGGCGCTTTGTCGACGCTATCATACGAGTATCCCTGATTGAGGCTGGTGTGCCAGCTCGAGCATTGATTTGATAGCGATTCTATTGATTCTGAGATATGCTCAGTAGATGGGCATTTGACCTGATACCTCCATGACATACATGCATTGCATATCATATATCTTTGTTTAGATATCTCTGGTATATATTGTGGTTGCTTCAGACTGAGCTTTGCTCACCCAGAGGGGGCTATTGTTGTCTTTGTATGTTGACAATGACAGGTACTTCAGGTTATCAGGAGACCAGAGATGGTACTTTTGGAGGGAGTCATGGTTGATTTGAGGTTTCGTGGTCCTTTTCAAGTATATAAGTATATGTATCTATATACCGGGGTATGTCCCGAGGATATGAGTTTGGTTGTACGTATTTGATTTGGATTACATGTGTGCTTGTTTTATATTGTGACGTGTTGAGACGAGACTATATTATATACTATTTTAAGTATTATAATTACAATTGACACATTTTGGGCTAATTGTAAAGAAAAATGTTTACTCGTTTTCCGCTGTAATTAATTAACCCTAACCAGATTGTGTTGTAATAACGATTATAAGTTAAGGACCCCACAGTTATGGTGAACTTCAATTTGAATAAGATATATAATAGCCTTGAAGAGCTAGTCAATACGCTTATGACTTATGAGATCACCATAAAAGAAGAAAATATTGTTTTTCTAATGGGCCTCTCGTCAGACGAAAAATGGCCCACAAAGTAAGGGAAAGAAATGTTATGTCCCTCACAAGAAAAACAAACTCAATAAGAGGCAAACTCAATTAACCCTAATCAGATTGTGTTGTAATAACGATTAGAAGTTAAAGGCCCCACACAGAGTGATATCAGAGCATAACTGGGAATGCTCAATTGAGTCTTGTGCACACTTGAATAGCCACAAATGAATTGTACGTATGTGTTTGATTTATTTGTATTATTTGATCCTATTTCATTTAGTTTGAGTAAGTTATTGATGAGATGAATGATATGAGATGATAATGATGTGTAATTGATATTTATTTGTGATATTTATTATCTAATTTGTAGATGGATCCCACAAATGAAATTGCGAGTTGTAGTACTGAGAGAATGGTTGGACAATTCGAAGGAATGTCCATAGACTTGGTGATGGCTCGATTCTAGGATTTGAAACCACCGAGGTTCATTGGCACTAAGAGTGCAGAAAGAGCTGAAGCCTGGTTGAAGGATATCGAGCATCTGTTTTGTAACGTACCGTACTTTTTACTACTTAAAATTTGCGGAAGAATTAAAAATTTTCTTAAATTCGAAGGTGAACCATCAATTTGGTTAACCACTCGTTGTTCAACAAAATTATTTGAAATAAAAGATCACCAATAAAAATTTTGTTAAGATAAATGCTTGTTCAAAACATCATAACCTAAGCATCAAATAAAAGTATTTTAAGCATTGCATGAAAACTTCAAAACATGGCGGTCCTCGGGTTTAGCCTCCCGCTCAGTCCAAGCCTACTCCTTTGTCACCACCCCTAGTCTCCTCAAAATCATCCTCACCCAGATCGATCACGTCTAGTGAGTCTAAAGACTCAACACGTATAAACTAGAAGTAACGAGTAATACATAATAAAACCACATGCAACTTTAAAATAGGGCTTACACACTGAAACTGAACATACATCAAAACTTGAACGTACATACATACATAGACGTGCTATCGATGTAGAACCTTTTATAAACATGATTACTTCGTACATACATGAGCATACATAACATAATTTTGCTTAGAGGCATGTTTCAAAGCAAGTGACCCATAACATAATCGCCCGATAAGACTAAACCACAGTACAGGGCTGACATGGACGAATCCACTGCCACATACATGAGATCCCCGTTCATGCTTTAACGGGTGGATTGGTCCCCGTTCATGCTTAACACTTTCCAATCCCGATCTAAACCGGTTCATGCTTTAAAGGGGTGGGTTGGTCCCTGGTCATGCTTTACCGCTTTCCAACCCCATACATAATTTGGCGACAAGACGTTTAGCATACCTAAAAAACTTAACATATATTTTTTTTTCACGTCAGCATACTTACTTGGCGTTGTGGGATTCATTGGATCTCGTTTGGGGCTGTTGCTGCAACGTACTAACATGGATTCAATACTTAACTTGCATAACTTAGACGTAGGTACTCGAGCTCACCACCAAAGTGATTGAATAGCTTATGACATTCTAGTACACTCAGGACTTGACCTCGCTTAATCAACGTGCTAACCAAAGACCTCAAATCCCAAAGCAAACATTAAAATATTCCTCAAATACGAAGTACACGGACCCCGTGCTTGGGTCCGTGTCAAGGTCCGTGTAGGTACTGTAAAGACATACTCGAAAAGAAGGAAGGACACGGACCCCGTGCCTAGGTCCGTGTAGGGGTCCGTGTAGACTCTGCAATTTGACACTTTGAAGAAAACAAAGGGACGAACCCCGTGTAAGGGTCCGTGTACCTGCGGTATAAGCAAACTCACGAAAATTCAATACAAGTGCTGCCTAACCTTCTAAACTCGATTGTACGGACTATGAACGGACACCTCGAGACCCTTCTTAGGATGCTACTATATTGACTCAAGCCTATAAAATTGCCCCAAAACAACCACGCATCACAAGTACAAAATAAACCCGTAAACACGATCTTTAACAACGAAAATGATTTTCACGACTACTCCTACTTCCAAGTGCCTAACGACGTGAAACGAAACGTCAACAACCATCCCAACGTCATTAAAAATGTACATATACACAGCAATGATCACCCGTCGATCCCCAACGAAGCCTGCAACATTAAAACTTCAAGAACATATCGATAACAAATTTTCAGAAAACGCAGTTTGAGCAGTCCCACGAAAACGATCATAACTCACTCAATTTTTATCCACAAATCTTGAATCTTATATCAAATCGAATGTATAAAAAATTTATACGTTTCATAAGTTGAAAGTTTTCTTAAAATCACGACCGAAAAATCGCAGTTCTCAAAAGAACAATAAATTTTGAAAATTTAGATCTAAAAACGTTTCTAAATCGATCCAACATATTTCTGCTTAAACTTCGTACATCACACATGGAGTTTTACGCATAAAACAACGCTACACATACTATGACATGATCGACGTAGAAAGAAATAAAGTATACGTGCCTTTTGATAATTAAAAACTCACGATACGGCGATACCGAAGCGGAGACGATGCGAGAGACGATCCCGGACGAATTGGCTCGATTTTCTTTGAAAAAACCCAACAAAATTTTGCTGGAAATTCAGAGGAGTGGGGCGACTGCTACTAGAGACAAGAACCCTAGTTTTCTTCTCTCTCAAAAAATAAAAATCTTAATAATGAAGTGACTGTGTGTGTTTAGGCGATTTTTAGTGTGTGCAAAAGTGTGTGTGCGTGTGATTAGTAAATTAGGGTGAGTAAAATTTGCTTAATTATTAATTAGCATCTAATTTTAAAATATTAACTCTCTCTTAACTTTAACAAAATTCTAATTTAAAATAAAATGAACATGTGCTAGACTTTCAAAGTTTTAAAATTCTAAAATCGCTTAAATCAATAATTTAGGCCTTAAAAATGCTGAAACTAGATAAATTATTTAGAACGCCTCACTCTCAACTTAAAATAAAATACCATCTTTTAAAATATTGCCAAAAATCGTCGCCGGTCTCTTTCCTCAAATCTCATAACACCTTTCATAGGTGCTATCTTTATAAAGACGTGATCACCTACGGCAAACTCTAGGTCTCTTCTCCTCTTATCAGCATAACTTTTCTGACGACTCTCGGCGGTCTTCATCCTGTCTCGGATCTTGACCACAACATCTGCAGTCTGCTGAACAATTTCTAGACCAAGTTCTGCTCTCTCACCGACTTCATCTTAATGAATCGATGATCTGCACTTCCTTCCATACAATGCCTCAGAGGGAGCCATACCTATAGATGCTTGAAAACTGTTGTTGTATGTAATCTGCACTAGAGATAGCTTCGATTCCCAAGTCCCCTGGAGATCGATCATACAGGCTCTCAACAAATCCTCTAATTTTTGGATCACACGCTCAGACTGGCCTTCTGTCTGCGGGTGAAAAGCTGTACTGAATTGCAGCTTCGTCCTCATGGCTGCATGTAGGCTCTTCCAGAAGGACGATGTGAATCGCGGGTCCCTGTCAAACACAATGGAAACTGAAATCCCATTCAACCGAACGATCTCGCTGATATAGAGCTCCGCATACTGCGTCAAGGAGAAAGTCGTCTTTACTGGAAAAAAGTGCGCTGACTTAGTGAGTCGATCCACTATGACCCAAATGGCATTAAAACCTCTGACTGACTTTGGCCACCCAATGACGAAGTCCATGGTAATATTCTCCCATTTCCACTCAGGGATAAGGAGTGGGTTATGCGTTCCTGCCGGCCTGTGGTGTTCTGCCTTCACCTGTTGACAAGTGAGGCATTCAGACACAAATCTGCGGATGTCTCTCTTCATCCCTGGCTCTTTGTACATCTTGGTACCTCCTGGGTGGATTGAATACGGAGATGCGTGTGTCTCTGACAAAATATCTTCTCTGATCGAATCAACTTTAGGCACCCACATTCTATCTTTGTATTTCACAATACCATCTGACACCGTGTAGAGTACACTGCCCTTAGCTTCATCCTTTAGTCTCCATTTCTGTAATTGCTCATCTGAAGACTGACCTGCACGGATACGATCTAGCAAGGAAGGTTGGACTGTCAGATTAAACATCCTCGGAGCTCTGCCCTTGCGATAAACCTCTAGGCCAAACCTCTGGATCTCAGACTGAAGAGGTCTCTGCACTGACAACTGTGCTATAACTGCCACTATTCTGCTCAAAGCGTCTGCGACAACATTAGCCTTTCCCGGATGGTAGCTACTTTCGCATTCGTAGTCTTTTACGAGCTCTAACCACCGCCTCTGCCTCATATTCAGTTCTTTCTGCGTGAAAAAATACTTGAGACTCTTTTGATCAGTGAATATCTGGCATTTCTAGCCATACAAGTAGTTTCTCCAAATCTTCAAAGCAAAGACTACTGCGGCTAATTCAAGATCATGAGTCGGGTAGTTCTTCTCGTGTACTTTCAACTACCTGGAAGCATAAGCTATAACCCGACCATGCTGCATCAACACTGCGCCTAACTCGAGCTTAAACGCATCGGTGTATAACACAAAGTCTCCTTGCCCTGATGGCATGGCTAACACTGGCGCTGAAATAAGAGCTAGCTTCAAAGTATCAAAGCTCTTCTAACATTCATCACTCCACATGAATTTTGCATTCTTCTTTGTCAGTGAAGTGAGTGGCACTGCTATCGAAGAAAACCCTTGAATAAATTTCTTGTAGTAGCCTGCTAGGCCTAGGAAACTGCAAATCTCAGACGGATTCCTCGGCTCAACCCATTCTTCGCTTGCTGCTACCTTAGCTGGATCTATCTCAACACCGCTTCTAGATATTATGTGACCCAAAAATGCTACCTTCTCCAACCAGAATTCACACTTACTGAACTTCGCAAATAACTTGCGACTCTGCAAGATATGCAACACCGTCCTCAAGTGCTGGTTGTGCTCCTCATGGCTCCTCAAGTAAATAACGATATCGTCAATGAATACTATGACAAATTGGTCAAGATAGGGTTGAAATACTCGGTTCATGAGGTCCATGAAAATAGCTGGAGCATTCGTTAATATGAATGGCATCACTAAGAATTCGTAATGCCCATACCTTGTTCTGAAGGCTGTCGTGTGAACATATGCATCTTTCACCTTCAGCTAGAGATACCCCGATCGAAGATCTATCTTAGAGAACACTGAAGCTCCCTGCAATTCATCGAACAAGTCCTCGATCCTTGGTAATGGGTATTTGTTCTTGATCGTTACCTTGTTCAATTTTCGATAATCGATACACAGCCTCATGCTCCCATCCTTCTTCTTTACAAAAAGCACTGGCGCGCCCATGGTGAGAAATTAAGGCGAATAAATTCCTTGTCAAGAAGCTCCTGTATCTACTATTTAAGTTCTAGCATCTCAGCTGGAGCTAAGAGGTACGGTGCCTTAGAAATTGGCAATGTTCCTGGCAGAAGATCAATGGAGAACTCCACCTCTCTATCTGGTGGAAGACCTGTGACGTCGTCAGGAAAGACTTCTGGGAAGTCTTTGACTACCGGCACATCTGATATAGATGTAGTGGGAACTCTGGCATCGACAATACTATCAGGTTGGCATACACTAGGTGGCCCTGCAGTTCTATATCAATATCTCTGACCACACTTGTAGCTAACAGTTCTTCCCCTGATGGGACTGTCACCGAGTAGTTCATGTCAAGCTCGATAGACTTGATGTCTAAATGATTAGCAAATGTCTCCTAGATAAAAGAGTGAGTGGCTCCCGAATATATCAGGGCCTTCGTGGCTAATCTCTTGATGAAAATATTTCCAGTCAACAATGTCGTCTCTGGGTTCGCCTCCTGAGCATGCATGGCGAACACTCTGCCCTGAGTTGGCTGCCTCCACTGTGGGCACTCTTTCAACATGTGGTCACTGGCTCCACATTTAAAGCACTTGCTTGACCCATACAAACACTGCCCCGGATGCTGGCGATTGCATTTAGGGGACACTGGGAAATTACCGGGCTTGTGAGGCGCTACCTGCTGCTGAATTGGACCCTTGCCCTTTGGCGGTCCCTGATATGGCTTCTTCCCTGGTTGCCCTTGGTAAGGTTTCTTGAACGGAGGTATCTGCTGCTGCTGCGGCGCCTGATATGGCCTCTTGCCCTGTCTATCATTCTCAATATCTCCATGATCCTGTTCTGCCGCCAAAGCTCTAGGCACGGCGACTGCATATGTAGTAGGACCAGCTACTCGGACGTCACGACGCAAGATCGGCCGTAACCCATCCATAAAATGCCTCAGCTTTTCTTGGGCATCATTAGCTATTAGGGGCATGAAGTAACAGCCCCTTTCGAACTTCATCACAACTATGCAACGCTGCTGTTCCCTTGACGCAACGCCATGAACTCTCTGGTTAGCTTGGATCGTACTTCCTCAATGAAGTACTTCGAGTAGAACACTTCCTTAAACCCATTCCAGGTCAAAGTCTGCAGATTTACTGATACGGATGCGCTTCCCCACCATAACTTGGTGTCCCCTGATAGAAGGAATGTAGCACACCTGACCCGGTCTGCATCTGCCAGTTCCATGAAATCAAAGATAACTTCGATGGACTTAATCCATCCTTCTGCTACCATTGGGTCTGTGGTCCCTGAAAACTCTTTCGGATTCATCCTCCTAAATCTTTCATACACCGCCTCCGATTGGGGCCTCACCCCACCCCCTCTACTGCAGCTTGGTTCCCCAAGAACTGCACGAAGAACTATGTCATACCTGCAAGCATCTGCGCCTGCATATCCGGTGGTGGACGAGGAGGAGTGACCCTCTCTTCATCTCGGGCCTCTCTGTCCTCAGCCCTTGCTTCCCGATTAATCATGCGTCTAGGAGGCATACTGTTCCAATAATTACCCATCACGTAAACCGAATAAGCATGAACATGATACTAATAGCGTAAGATGCATGTAATTTGGATTTAAATATGCACATGCTGAAATCATGACATGATGCTTACTACATAACATAATTCAAAACATGAAAACTTACAGACTTGAGGTGTGACTTCGTGAGCTTCTCACAATTGGCAGTAGTCATAACCATTTACAAGAACACCGCTCTGATACCAACTGTAACATACCGTACTTTTTACTACTTAAAATTTACGGAAGAATTAAAAATTTTCTTAAATACGAAGGTGAACCATCAGTTCGGTTAACCACTCGTTGTTCAACCAAACTATTTGAAATAAAAGATCATCAATAAAAATTTTGTTAAGATAAATGCTTGTTCAAAACATCATTATAACCAAAACATCAAATAAAATTATTTTAAGCATTGCATGAAAACTTCAAAACATGGCGGTCCTCGGGTTTAGCCTCCCGCTCAGTCCAAGCCTGCTCCTTGGTCACCACCTCTAGTCTCCTCGAAATCATCCTCACCTGCATCGATCAAGTCTAGTGAGTCTAAAGACTCAACACGTATAAACTAGTAGTAACGAGTAATACATAATAAAACCACATGCAACTTTAAAATAGGGCGTACATACTGAAACTGAACATACATCAAAACTTGAACGCATATACATACATAGACGTGCCATCAATGTAGAACCTTTCATAAACATGATTGCTTCATACATACATGAGCATACATAAAATAATTTTGCGTAGAGACATGTTTCAAAGCAAGTGACCCATAACATAATCGCCTGATCAGACTAAACCACAGTACTGTGCTGACAGGGACGAATCCACTACCACATACATGAGATCACCGTTCATGCTTTAACGGGTGGATTGGTCCCCGTTCATGATTTAACGCTTTTCAATCCTGATCTAAACCCGTTCATGCTTTAACGGGGTGGGTTGGTCCCTAATCATGCTTTACCGCTTTCCAACCCCATACATAATTTGGTCACAAGACATTTAGGATACCTCAAAAACTTAACATATTTTTTTTTGCACGTCAGCATACTTACTTGGCGTTGTGGGATTCGTTGGATCTCGTTTGGGGCCGTTGCTGCAACGTACTAACATGGATTCAATACTTAACTTGCATAACTTAGACGTAGGTACTCGAGCTCACCACCAAAGTGATTGAATTGCTTATGACATTCTAGTACACTCGGGACTTGACCTCGCTTAATCAACGTGCTAACCAAAGACCTCAAATCCCAAAGAAAACATTAAAATATTCCTCAAATACGAAGTACACGAACCCCGTGCCTGGGTCCGTGTCAAGGTCCGTGTAGGTACTGTAAAGACATACTCGAAAAGAAGGAAGGACACGGACCCCGCGCCTAGGTCCATGTAGGGGTCCGTGTAGACTCTTCAATTTGACACTTCGAAGAAAACAAAAGCACGAACCTCGTGTAAGGGTCTGTGTACCTGCGGTATAATCAAACTCACGAAAATTCAATACTAGTGCTGCCTAACCTTCTAAACTCGATTGTACGGACTATGAACCGACACCTCGAGACCATTTTTAGGATGCTACTACATTGACTCAAGCCTATACAATTGCCCCAAAACAACCACGCATCACAAGTACACAATAAACATGTAAACACGATCTTTAACAACGAAAATGGTTTTCACGACTACTCCTACTTCCAAGTGCCTAACGACGTGAAACGAAACGTCAACAACCATCCCAACGTCATTAATAATGTACCTATATGCAGCAATGATCACCCGTCGATCCCCAACAAAGCCTGCAACATTAAAACTTCAAGAACATATCAATAACATATTTTTAGAAAACGCTGTTTGAGCAGTCCCACAAAAAAGATCATAACTCAATCGGATTTTATCCAAAAATTTTGAATTTTATATCAAATCGAAGGTATCAAAAAGTTCTACGTTTCATATGTTGAACATTTTCAAAAATCATGACCAAATATCGCCGTTTTCAAAAGAACAGTAAATTTAGATCTAAAAAAGTTTCAAAATCGATCCAACATGTTTTTACTCAAACTTCGTACATCACACATGGATTTTTACGTATAAAACAACGCTACACATACTATGACATGATTGACGCAGAAAAAAATAGAGCATACGTGTCTTTCGATAATTAAAAACTCACGACACGGCGATACCGAAGCGGAGACGATGCGAGAGATGATCCCAGACGACTTGGCTCGATTTTCTTTGAAGAAAACCAATGAAATTTTGCTTGAAATTTAGAGGAGTGGGGCGACTGCTACTACAGACAAGAACCCTAGTTTTCTTCTCTTTCAAAAATAAAACTCTTAATAATGAAGTGAGTGTGTGTGTTAAGGCAATTTTTAGTGTGTGAAAAAGTGTGTGTGCGTGTGATTAGTAAATTAGAGAGAGTAAAATTTGCTTAATTATTAATTAGCAACTAATTTCAAAATACTAACTCTCCCTTAACTTTAACAAAATTCTAATTTAAAATAAAATGTACATGTGCTAGACTTTAAAAGTTTTAAAATTCTAAAATCGCTTAAATAAATAATTTAGGCCTTAAAAATGCTGAAACTAGATAAATTATTTAAAACACCTCACTCTCAAGTTAAAATAAAATACCATCTTTTAAAATATTGCCAAAAATTGTCGACTGTCTCTTTCTCTCGATCCCGCATCGAATAAACGTCTGAAACATGAAACTCAAGAAAACATTTTAATGTGCATCACATAAACATAAATAATTTAAAATAATGAATTTAAATAAGTCATGCATGGATAAAGCTCATTTTAAATTTAAATAAATGATTTAACAATTTAAATAATGCATGGGATTTACGTGTGCTGATTTGGGCTCTACATGTTTAATATTGTTGAATACTCTAAGGCTCGGCGAATGAAACTTGCTCTTTATCAGTTGAAAGACAGAACAAAATCTTGGTGGAAGCCGCTGAGATTTGATTAAAAGAAACCGAGATTGAAGTCACTTGAGATGTCTTCAAGGCCTAGTTTTTGGAGCAGTATTCTCCTCCTTCTTATTATACTGCCGAGAAGAATGAATTCAATAGTTTGCAGTAGGGAACGATGACTGTTGCAGAATATGCTTCGAAGTTTTCTACATTGTTGAAGTATGCACCTCACGTAGCTGCAAATGCAAAAGCAAAATATAACAGGTTTGTGAATGGATTGCACCCTGCTATATATACTTTTGTCATTTCGGGTTTGCCTAGAAGCTACGCAGAGGCAGTTGATCGAGCAAAGGCAGCCAAAGCTGGATTAAGGCGAGGAGGTCCACAATATACTCCTCCACCTCCAGTGACAGCTCAGCAGCCTACCTTGCGTCCGAGAGGTAGGAAGTTTAAGAAGATTGGTTCCACTGTTTCTTCATCTTCTTCGAGTTCCAGTGGATCCCAGAGAGGGAGTCCTGTGATTGCTCCTTATTGTAGCCATTGTGGAGGCAAACATACTATCGAGCAGTATCGAGGTATGTTTGGCACTTGTTATCAGTTTGGACAGGAAGGTCATTTCTCTCGTGTATGTCCGAATAGGTTTACGACTTCTTCTCAACACCAGCCAGGATTTAGAGGTGGCCCCAGTATGATGAGACCTGCTGTTCCTGTTCTCTCTTTCCAGCAGTCAAATATTCCACGATATCGAGGACCGGGTGGTCAGACTGCTCAAGTCCCTCCTCAAGTTCGAGTATATGTTATGACTGAGGATCAGGCGAAAGAAGATCATGGTGGTGTGATTGCAGGTATTTGCATGCTTTGCGATTATCCTGCACGTGTTTTATTTGATACAGGAGCATCTCACTCATTCATATCTCATGAATTTGTTGCATCGCATGATATTATGTGTACTCCGTTGTATGATACATTGTCGATAGCCACGCCAGCAGGAAAGATTATTCTGTCTGAGCAGGTTGTGCATAATGGTGTATTGATATACGAGAATAATGTGATGTTCTTGAATTTGATTGTCCTCCCAATGCACGACTTTGATTGTATTGTTGGCATGGATATCTTGACAACAAATCGAGCTACTGTCGATTGTTTTCATGGAGTGGTTCGATTTCGACCTGTTGATGGACCTAAGTGAAATTTTTATGGCAAGAGTTCGCGAGCTAAAATTCCTTTGGTATCCTCGTTGGAATTGTCTCGACTTTTGTTTAGCTGAGATGAGGGTTATCTTATCTACGCTATTGATGTCTCGAAGAAAGAGCCTTCTTTATCTGAGATTCCTGTTGCGAAAGAATTCACGGATGTATTTCCCGATGAGATTCCTAATTTTCCTCCTCATCGAGAAGTTGAATTTAGCATTGATTTTATGCCGGGAACTGCGCCTATATCGAAAGATCCTTATCACATGGCACCTCTGGAACTGAAAGAATTGAAAGAAAAATTAGAGGATCTTCTCGATGAGGGATATATTTGACCGAGTGTATCACCTTGGGGAGCACCAGTTTTATTTGTTCGGAAGAAAGATGGTACTATGCGAATGTGTATCGATTATAGGCAATTGAATCGGGCTACTGTGAAAAATAAGTACCCACTTCCTCGTATTGATGACTTATTTGATCAGCTTCAGGGTACTTCTGTATACTTTAAGGTTGATCTTCGCTCTGGGTATCATCAAGTGCGAGTTCGAGAAGAAGATGTGCCTAAGACTGCTTTTTGTATCAGGTATGGCCATTATGAATTTTTGGTTATGCCTTTCGGTCTCACGAATGCTCCTGCCATATTTATGGATCTAATGAATCGTGTATTTCGAGATTATCTTGACCGATTCGTTATTGTATTTATTGATGATATTCATGTATATTCGAAATCAAAAAGGGAGCATGCTGAACATTTGAGATTAGTACTTCAAACTCTTCGCAATGGCCATTTATATGCTAAATTGTCCAAATGCGAATTATGGATGGATAAAGTAGTATTTTTGGGCCATGTTATTTCGAAACATGGAATATCTGTTGATCCTGCTAAGGTTGAAGATGTATCGAATTGGCCGAGACCTACGAATGTTCCTGAGATCCGTAGCTTCATGGGTTTAGCTGGTAATTATCGTCGTTTTATTGAAGGATTTTTGAAAATAGCTAAACATATTATTCAATTGACACAGAAGAATCAGCGATTCATTTTGTCAGATGAATGTGAAGCTAGTTTTCTTGAATTGAAGACGAGATTGACCATAACACCTGTGCTTACTATTCCCTCAGGTACCGGAGGATTTGTAGTGTGTACAGATGCGTCTGGTAAAAGTTTGGGCTGTGTTCTAATGCAACATGACAAAGTGATTGCTTATGCGTCTCGTCAATTAAAATCTCATGAAACTCGTTATCTTGTTCATGATCTTAAATTGGCTGCCATTGTGTTTGCTTTGAAGCTTTGGCGCCATTACTTGTACAGAGAAAATTTTGTTATTTATTCGGACCATAAGAGTCTGAAATATCTCTTTTCTCAATCTGATTTGAATATGAGGCAACGCAGGTGGATGGATCTCCTGAAAGATTTTGATTGTGAGATTCAATATCACCCTGGATCGGTGAATGTCACTGCAGATGCCTTGAGTCGTAAGGTTCATGATTCTGTTTTAGCTTCTGTTTCTGTCGCCAAGGTACATGAGGATATATGTACTTCGGGTTGGACTTTTCACTCGAATTGGAATTCTGTCACTATCTCAGCATTGCAAATTGAGCCGAACTTGATATCGAAAATACGAAAGGCCCAGCGAAGCGATGCTCAGATCCAAAAGTCTAAATAACTTGTATCTGCAGGACATCGGTTTGGATTTCAGATTTCTTCTGATGTTTCTTTACGACTTAATAGTCAGTTGGTAGTTTCTAATGATTTTGATTTGAAATTTGCCCTTCTTTGTGAAGCACATTGTAGTAAATACAGTACTATTCACCCCGGAGACCGAAAGATGTATTTGACATTGAGACCTCAATTCTGGTGGAGACGTATGAAGAAAAGCATTGCTGAATTTATTTCGAAATATCTTATCTGTCAGCAAGTGAAAGTCGAGAGAATGAAACCTGGAGGATTGCTCTATAGTCTTGAAATCCCGAAATGGAATTAGGAACATATTGCTATTGTAACGCTCCGAAAATTTAAAAAGTCCACGCGAACCACATGCACGAGTTATTAAATTCATTTGTATTTTAATTAAATATTTTAATTACATGAATTAATTATGTGGTGCATATTGACATGTTTAAAAATATATTTTTCTACATGGTTGCATTAAAATGTAATTTTAAGGTTATTCGAGTTGCGATCCAAAAACGGAGACCGAGGGCTGTAAAACGTAAAATGATTTTATTAAATAATTATTTTTAATTGTTTAAAATATGGTTGATGGTTTTTATATTTTTTAAAATAAAGAGTTTTGAGGTGATTTTATACGTCTGGACGTAAATTTTATCAGGATTGGTTTTTCAACAAAAATACGAATTTNCTATTTTTAATAGTTTAAAATATGGTTGATGGTTTTTATATTTTTGAAAATAAAGAGTTTTGAGGTGATTTTATACGTCTGGACGTAAATTTTATCAGGATTGGTTTTTCAACAAAAATACGAATTTTTTGGCAACCCGGCTAATAAATTCACAAATTTATTTAAACAAAACTATGATAATATCTTAATTAACTCCTAATAAAGCACTAGTAGGCTCAATTTGAGGGCTTCATGGGCTTAGGCCTAATTAGAGGATTAATCAAGTATTTAAAATACTAAAACCCTTTCCCCCACCCACAAAACTCACGGCCACACACTTTCAAACCATGCCAAACTCCTCCCATACACACGATAGCACACACAAGCAAAGGCACGCCATACATCTCTTTTTCTCATCTATCACATCATAATATCATTTTAAAAGTTGTGTGCATGAAAATCATGAAGTTGCTTTGTTTATTTTCGGATTATTGCACATGCATGTATCTAATCCATGAATTTTGATCCAAAAACTTGTGCTATTCACGTTTAGGGGCTGCCATGATGTTAGGTTATGATCAAGAGTTGTGTTTACATGATTTTAAAGGGTCCTAAACACACAAAAAACGCTGCACCACAAGCAACACGCAGGAAAACGTTTTTGCGGTCACGGGGTTTGGGTTCAGCTTTCTTGTTTAAGGGGCTGGTGCGGTCTTGGCAGGGGATCAGAGCTGGCCAGGGGCTTGGTTGAGTCAAGGGTAGAGTACTATCGAAGCTAGGACTCGTGTTAGAAGGCTGGGAGGAGTCCTTGCACACAAGGACTCCTATCCGAGAACCTTGTGCAGATTTGCGTAGGGGTTGCGCGGCTTGCAGGGAAGCAAAGGCTGGGCTAGGACAAGTATTTAGGATCCTAGGTAGGTGAACTAAAGGTTGGTTCGGGTGCTGGGTTGTCGGCTAGGTCCCTAAGTTCACAAACATAGAGTCCATGCAAAGTGGATTTCTCAGCCGCCACATGGCCTTGATAAGGGGCTCACGTTTTTGGTTTGGGGTTGGTTCCTAGGGGTCCCAAGGGCCCAGTAGGGTGCACTAAGGAGTTGGTCAGGGGTTGGTTTGGTATGGCTTGAGGGTGGCTCGACAAAATCGAGACATGGCTCGGGTGAGACTTTTGTAGGTCACTTTAGGGTTTTTTAAAAAAAATAAATCGATACACAGCTCACGGGGGTCGAGTCTTGGTTCATAAGGGCTAAAATAATATAAATAGACTAAGTTTTAAATTTATGAATTTTATATTAAAGTTTGGGATTTTTCGGGATTAAAACACCGTCAAAACGATTAATCAAGAATTAATTAAAAGCCTAGTTTTCAAGCTAAATAAAATTATGGGAAATTTTAATTTAAGCTTAAATATTTATTTGGGACATATTAGAGTCAATGAAATCAAGAAAAAAGTCAAAACGTGAAATTTTACGTCCAGGGGTAAAACGGTCTTTTTACACCTAAAAACAAGTAAGCGTCATGGTAGTGCTCTAAATGCTGTTTTTATGATATTATGATTATTTGTCAGTGTTAATGAAATTTTACATGATGAAATTATGAGTTTTAAATGTCTATTTGANAAGTGTTAATGAAATTTTACATGATGAATTTATGAGTTTTAAATGTCTATTTGATTTTTTATAATTTAAGGAAGACATTTAAAAGAAATGTTGCATGCTTGGTTTCAAAAACAAAATAGTTATGTTGTGCATGATTTTATAAAGTAATGAGAATGTAAAACATTGAAGGAAGTGAAATAATTGTGACTATTGAGGTATGAGGTAAGAATGGGAATATCGTGAGAGAAAAGGCCTCAGAGGGAGCCCGACGATCGTATTTCTATTCGATGATGATAGGCTAGGGCCCAGTTGACCGGTGAGAGTGTTGTTGGTGTCCCCCGCCGCCCAGTACTGTGGTTAAATGTAGATGGATCGATAGACTTTTTGAGATTTGAGGAAAGTCACAATTAACGATCTGAATTCAATAAAGGAAAAAGATAATGTTTATGATCATGATAAGAGATTTTATGTTATGTCATGTTGAGGAAAAATGAAAAAGTTAATGTTTATATTTGCATGTAATGAAAATGTTATATTTACGTAAAAGTATTTCACTATTGCATGTGATTTTATACGTATTATTTGTTATGAAGATTATGGTGTGTTGAGTCTTTAGACTCACTAGGTGTGATGGGTGCATGTGAGTTTGAGGGATGTCTTGATGGATGATTTGACTAGACTGAAGGTGTACACAACCCGAGGACCAGCGCTTCTACTTTTCCGTACTTACGATTTACGTTTATGATTTACGTTAAAAGATTTTTAAGACTATTATTTATGTTTTTGAGTGGTTTTTGAGAGGATGATACTCTTCACGTTTATTGTTTTTTAGGTTTGGTAAAACATTTGACGATTTCATCTGTTGATTGTTTTCTTTGGATTTTTAAATATTAGTTGGTTGATGTTTTATTTTAAAAATGGGCAAAATACTTTATAAAAATATTTTCAAGTATGGGTAAAGGTTCGGCCGTTTCATGTTATATAAAAAAAATTTCTACTATGTTTTAAGCAATAAAAGTTAGCAGACGTTTCAGCTATGGATTTCGTGACTCATTTACCTCGTTCGCCCAAGGCCTGTGATGCTATTTGAGTAATTATTGATCGGCTTTCGAAGTCTGCACATTTCATTCCGTATGAGCGGACTTATCCTTATAAGAGAATGGCCCGTTTGTACATCGAGAATATTGTGAGACTGCACGGTATGCCTGTCTCGATTGTATCAGATCGTGATCCCAGGTTTGCTTCTAAATTCTGGGGTAGTTTCCAAGAAGCTATGGGTACGCATTTGGCTATGAGTACTACTTATCATCCTCAAATTGATGGCCAGACTGAGCGTAAAATTCAAACATTAGAGGATATGTTACGTGCGATTGTGATGGATTTTAGAATGGGATGGCAAGATGCCTTATCATTGGTGGAATTTTCCTATAATAATAGCTTTCAAACGAGTATTGGTATGGCAGCTTTTGAAGCCTTATACGGGAGACAATGTAGGTCACCGTTATTTTGGGATGAAATTGATGAAAAACAATTGACTGAACCTGAAATGAATCATGAAATGAATGATAAAGTTCAGTTAATTCGACAGCGGATGAAAGCTTCTCAGGATCGTCAAACGATTTATGCGAATAAACGAAGACGACCCTTAAAATTCCAGAAAGGTGATAAATTGTTTTTGAAAATATCTCCCTTCAGAGGCACTATTCGATTTGGTATGCGTGGGAAGTTATCACCTCGATATGGTGGTCCATACGAGATCCTTGATCGAGTTGGGGATCTTGCTTATCGGTTAGCATTGCCACCAGCTTTATCTGTCATTCATGATGTATTTCATATTTCTATGTTGAAAAAATATGAATTGGATCCATCACATGTACTTGCACCTGATGAGGTTGAACTTGATCCTTCTATTTCCTATGTCAAACAACCTGTTTGCATTATGGATCGGAAGGAGAAAGTATTGTGTAATAAATCGATTCAGCTAGTTCGAGTACAATAGACACGACATGGTGTTGAGGAGTCAACGTGGGAATTGGAAAGTAAGATGCGAGAATCATATCCGCATTTATTTGATTCTATTTTACCTGTTCCATTATATTCAATGTATAATGATCCATTTACTGATTTTAGTTTTGATATGTACTATAACTGGTGACATATTATATGTTTGCCAATGTTATGTTTGAGATTTCGAGGACGAAATCCTTTAAGTTTGGGAGAAATGTGAGACCCCGAGAATAATTAGTAGTCCAATAACTTTAAAATAGTGTTAATGACATTGTTGTAAAAAATTTGAAAAATATTCAATTTATTTTGATGGTATTTTTGTAATTAAGTTGAAAAATAATTAATTAATTTTATGTTATGATTTTTAGCATAATTGTCTGAATATTAGTCCAAATGATTTGAAAGTTGGATATAACGTATAAAACTCAAAGATATAGAAGTTTCTTGTTTTGAGTTTTGAAAAATTTGAACGTTTGACTGGTCTAAAGGGATATACCGATGTTAAAGTGTTAAATAGTATATATTATATTATATTATATAATAACTAAAAAAAAAGATAAATATGAAAGTCACATACATATTATATTAATATAATATTAAAAAAAAGAGAAAGATAAATATGAAAGTCACATATATGTGTAGAATTCAATTGACAGAGAACGAGAGAGGCGAGTGAAATTAGAGTGTTCGATTTTCATTTCGATCTTGCGACTTATCGGTTTATCTAATCGACGAACCGACTTTAGTTCTGGGATCGTTGACACGTGGTCTTCGATTTGAGGTATAAATTATATATTTTTGGTGATATTTGAAATTCGTCGATTTCTGGAATAAATCCGATAAATTGTTAAATCATACTTAAATTGAAGATTGTTAAATAGTGTATGATTTTAACGAGGAAGAGATGATTATAATAATGTTATTTTGAATTATTCTCAATTTATTATAATTAGAGAATTTTAATCAGTTGATATTAATTCTGATTATATGTGAGCTAGAATAGCCGACAAGAAACTATGTTTTGAAGTCGGAATTGAATTATGTTATGATTTTGATTTAATATGAATTGTCGAAGTTTCAAAAGATATTTGAAACTTGTATTGATGATTTTGAATGATGTTATTGATTGAAATGATTGTATTATTGATGTAGATATATTATTATACTGATATCTTCAAACTACATAGACTGGAACGAAGAATTGAGGTATGTTGCGACCGGGTAACATACGAAAATTATTTGTATCATATGATATATGTTTGGTTGATTTGATTGAAAATACATGTCTATATGTCTTATTTGTTGATTTGAGATGGCATACATGAAATAAACGTTGAGCTATGATCTTTGGATACCTTGATATGATTTGGATTTGATTCTAGGGTGTGTGAACATGATGCTATGTTTGGCATTATATGACCCTTAAAACATAGTTATCAGTGGCCCCGATGATTTGATTGATATTTAGGATTTGATGGCGCTTTGTCGACGTTATCATACAAGTATCCCTGATTGAGGCCGGTGTGCCAGCTCGAGCATTGATTTGAGAGCGATTCGATTGATTCTGAGATATGCTCAGTGGATGGGCATTTGACCTGATACCTCCACGACATACATGCATTGCATATCATATATCTTTGTTTAGATATCTCTGGTATATATTGTGGTTGCTTCAGACTGAGCTTTGCTTATCCAGAGAGGGCTATTGTTGTCTTTGTATGTTGACAATGACATGTACTTCAGGTTATCAGGGGACCGGAGATGGTACTTTTGGAGGGAGTCATGGTTGATTTAAGGTTTCGTGGTCTTTTTCAAGTATATAAGTATATGTATCTATATACTGGGGTATGTCCCGAGGATATGAGTTTGGTTGTATGTATTTGATTTGGATTACATGTGTGCTTGTTTTATATTGTGACGTGTTGAGACGAGACTATATTATATACTATTTTAAGTATTATAATTACAATTGACACATTTTGGGCTAATTGTAAAGAAAAATGTTTACTCGTTTTCCGCTGTGATTAATTAACCCTAACCAAATTGTGTTGTAATAACGATTATAAGTTAAGGACCCCACAGTTATGGTGAACTTCAATTTGAATAAGATATATAATAGCCTTGAAGAGCTAGTCAATACACTTATGACTTATGATATCACCATAAAAGAGAAAAATGTTGTTTTTCTAATGGGTCTCTCGTCAGACGAAAAATGGCCCACAAAGTAAGGGAAAGAAATGTTATGTCCCTCACAAGAAAAACAAACTCAATAAGAGGCAAACTCTGAAGGACACTTAAAGGGCCTACAAAGCCCGATAAGTCAGAACATATTTATTTCACTGTAAGAAGTCCGGACATAAGAAATTATATGCGCCAGAAATGTTCTGGAAATGATAAGTGAATGTCCAAGTAAACATGATTTCAACAACAAACAAAAGAAAAATAGAAGAATCAAATTTCGCACACATATGACACGCTAGACTAGGTCATATTTCCCAAAGAAAAATACACAAGCTAGTGGGAGAAGGCATGTTTGACTTGTCAGACATAAATTCTCTACCTATTTGTGAGTTCTGTCTAAAAGGAAAATTGACTAAGACTCCATTCAATGGAAACGTGGAACGTGCGCATGGTCTACTGGGTTTGATCCACACGGACGTTTGTGGCCCGCTAAGTGTTAGCACAAAATTTGGGCATTCCTACTTCATTACCTTTACTGATTATCATTCGAGGTATGGGTATGTTTATTTGATGAAACACAAATCTGAAGCATTTGAAAAGTTCAAAGAATTCAGATCTGAAGTAGAAAACCAGCTAGAAAGAAGTATTAAGGCACATCGATCTGATCGAAGTGGAGAATACTTGAGTGCTGAATTTTTGGGTTATCTAAAAGAGAATGAGATTCTCTCATAGTTGACTCCACCAGCAATACCACAATTGAATGGTGTTTCTGAACGTCGAAATCGAACCTTGATAGACATGATTCGATCCATGATGGGATTAACTGAATTGCCTACACCGTTTTGGGGCTTTGCGGTTGAAATTGCGACAATGTTGTTGAATAATGTACATACTAAAATAGTGGATAAAACACTATATGAGATATGGATGGGAAAAACTTCCAAATATTCTTACATGAGAATATTGAGAATATGGGGATGTCCTGCTTACGTGAAGCAGAGAGTGGGAGACAAATTGGATAGTAGATCCACTTTGTGCTACTTTGTAGGGTATCCAAAGAATTCTGTTGGATATTATTTCTATCATCCCAATAAATTATAAGTGTTTGTTTCAAGAAATGCCACTTTTTTTGGAAAAAGAATTTCTATTAGATAGAAAAAACAAGATGATAGAACTTAAAGAAATTCAAGATACTCCCTCAACTATAGAAGTTGAACCCATTTCCCAACAACCAGTAGTTGAAGTACAAGCTCCTAGATGGTCTGATAGGGTTATTAGACCACCTACAAGATATACTCTTCTTCATGAACAAAGCCATGATGAGGCTTGTGTTGGATGTGATCAAATGAATTTCAAAGAAGCAATATCTGATACTGATTCAACTAAATGGCTTGAAGCCATGCAGTCTGAAATGGACTCTATGTATTCAAACCAAGTCTGGACATTGGTGGATCCACTTGAGGGAATCGCTCTCATAGGATGTAAATGGATCTACAAAAGAAATCTTGGCGTGGATGGGAAGGTATTGACCTTCAAAGCAAGGCTGGTTGCAAAAGGTTATACTCAAAGGTAAGGAATTGACTATGAGGAAACTTTTTCACCAGTTGCTATGTTTAAGTTCATTAGAATACTAATAGCCATAGCAACATGTTATGACTATGAGATATGTCAAATGGATGTAAAGACTGCATTCCTCAATGGAGACATCAAAGAAGTAATTTATATGTCTCAACATGAGGGATACACCTCAATAGAAAGTGAGCATAAGGTATGCAAACTTCAGAGATCAATATATGGTCTCAAACAGGCGTCAAGGAGTTGGAACCTCAGATTTGATAGCACTATCAAGGAATATGGTTTTGCTAAAAATCCTGAAGAACCATGCATGTACAAGAAAGTTAGTGGGAGTGCAGTGACATTTTTAGTACTTTATGTTGATGATATCCTGCTCACTGGGAATGATGTAGGATTATTGCAATCAACTAAAGTATGGTTAGAAAGTAAATTCTCCATGAAAGATATGGGTGAAGCATCCTATGTATTGGGAATACAAATCTATAGAGATAGATCAAAGAGGATGTTGGGGCTCACCCAAGTCACTTATATCGATATCATCTTGAAGCGATTCTCTATGGAAAAGTCCAAGAGAGGATACTTACCAATGTGTCATGTGTCGCTCTATCTAAAGCTATGTGTCCCAAAACTAATGAAGAGATAGAGATGATGACATTTATTCCATATGCGTAAGCCACTGGTAGTATCATATATGGTATGATATCGACACGTCTTGATGTTGCTTACGCTCTGAGTGTTACAAGCAGATATTAGGAGAACCCTGGTCCAATGCATTGGAAGGCCATGAAAGATATTCTTAAGTACTTAAGAAGGACTAAGAACTTGTTCATTGTCTATGGGGGCAGAGAATTGAAATTGGAATGCTACACTAATAGACCTCTGGTTTTGTATTCATGCTTAATGGTGCAACTGTCTCTTGAAAAAGTTCCAAGCAAGACATCGTTGCGGATTCCACCACTGAAGCTGAGTACATTGCTGCATATGCTGCAGCCAAAGAGGCAGTTTGGATGAAGAATTTTGTCCAAGAGTTGGGCGTTATTCTTAATGGAGTTAATCAAGTCCCGGTGTACTGCGACAAGACTGGTGTCGTTGCGCAAGCAAAGGAACCAACGTCTCATCAGCGATCCAAATATGTACTGAGGAAGTTCCACATCATCCGGGATATTGTGGGAAGAAGAGTTATATCAGTCGAGAGTCCCCTTTGCAGATAATGTTGTTGATCCACTTACAAAGCCCTTGTCAGGACCATTGTTTGAAAAGCATCGCAAAGAAATGTGATTAAAGTTTATGGGTAGTTTGTTAGAGTAGATGTCCTACAAGTCAACTGTTGGCCAGGGAATTTATTGACTCAAGTGAAATAAACAATCTTTATTTTAATATAATTCATTATTTTATGGTGTGTTATTTCTTTATCTGTATAACCATGCGAACAACATAGATAAAAACCTTGATTATACTTTAATACAAATGAATCGTAATTCGATATTGAAACTAATTTGTAAACATTGTATGATCTAAATTCGTTCCTAGTCGATTCTGCCGCCTAAAACATGGATAAAGGTCGTTTGAGCTCGAGACTAGCATCTGTGATGTTGTGCACCGCGTTTCTTGGTAAGAGCATAGAGTTGTCCAAACATGCAGATGGGTAGTCATATGATGATATAACGAACAACCCTCCCTCGGACTTTCCAAGTGGTTATTATTTATCGAGAGGATAAGTCTGTGGTTATTATTGTACACAATTAGTCCTTACGACCCGGTACAACACTGAGGTTTTATATGCTAGGGCTGTGCTTTGACTCGTTTACCGGCTCCAGGAGAGTCATCAAGTGGCGAGATTGGGTACATTTGCGACACATATAGGAGCCAGTGCCTTGTAGTTGGGAATTCACCGCTCACCTAAGGGTGTTGATATCCTATGTGTAAAGCCCAAATTCAGTACGCGTATAACCCATGCATTTATTTAATTATTAAATCATTTAATTAATTTTAAATGAGTTTTAGCCATGCATGATTTATTTAAATGCATTATTTTAAACTATTCAGGATTATGTGATGCACGTTAAAATATTTTTCGAGTTTCATGTTTTAGGCGATTATTCGATGCGGGATCGAGGAAAAGACCGGTGACGATTTTGGAAATTTAAAATGTGGTATTTTATTTTAAGTTGAGGACAGGGCATTTTTTAAATAATTTATAGAGTTTTAGTATTTTAAGAGCCTAATATATTGATTAGGTGATTTTTATGATGAGAACTTTTAAATATTTAACACTTGTGTAAATTATTTTAAATTGAGGGATTTTATTAAAGTTTGAAGAGTGTTAGTATTTTAATTAGTTGTTAATTATTTAATTAAGCAATAATTTCCCCTAATTTAATTACACAACTCATGCACACACACACTTTTTCACGCCTACACACACACCCCATCCCCCTAGCACTTTCATTTTTTTTTGAAGAGCAAACCTAGGGTTCCTAAAGCTAGGGTGCAGCCGCCCCTCTCTGAATTTTCCAACGAGCTTTCGTTGATTTTTATTCAAGAAAATCGCGACACGTTCGTCCCGGATCAAGCCTCGCTTCCTTCCCGCTTCGGTATCGCCGTTTCGGTAAAGTTTATCATCAAAGGCACGTATAACCTCTCTTTTGTTGCGTCGATCATGTCATATTATGCGTTGCGTTATTTTATGCTTAAAATTCATATGTGATGTTCATAGTTTGAGCGGATAATTGATTGGATCGATTTTGAAGGAAAATTTTTAGATTTAAATCACGTTTTTACTGTTCTGGTTAAAACTGCGAATTTTCAGTTGCGATTTTGAGAAAACTTTCAACACAAAAAAGGTAGAACTTTTTGATTCCTTCGATTTGATATAAAATTTGAGATTTTTGGATGAAAATCGAGTTTGTTATGGCGTGTTTTGTGGGACAGCTCAAACTGCGTTTTCAGAAATTTATGATATTGATGTGTTCTTAAAGTTTTGTGTTGCAGGCTTCGTGGGAGATCGACGGGTGATTGTTGCTGCGTATAGATGTATTGGTAATGATTTTTGGAGTATTTTTGAGGTTACGTTTCATGTCTTAGGCACTTGAACTAGTGGGAAGTCGTAGGAAATCGATTTGATGTCAATCGCCGCATTTTGTGTTGCATTGGGTAGTAGAGTGGACGTCGTGTTTCGAGGCGTTTGTACGAGTTTTGGTGCAATGTTATGGTGTCCTAAGAAGATTCTTAAGTTGTTGAATCACATCCTTTAAGTGTCAAATTGGGTGAATAGACATTGCAGAAGTTTTCTCGCAGGTACAGAAAAATCGAGGACACACGGACCTGCACACGGGCCCTGACACGAGGTCCGTGCCTTTATTTCTTTTTGATGTCAAATTTACGCAGGTACACGGACCCCCACCCGGACCGCATCACGGGGTCCGTGCTTTCCCTTTTCTTCACGAGTCAATCCACCGCACCTACACGGACCCGTGTACTTGAGTTTTGGGAAATATTATGGTATGCTTTGAGGTTTGATGTCTTGGTATATTGCAATGTGTAACAATGTCGAGTTACGGGAATTTTAGAACGTCCTAAGGAAATGTATGAACTCGTGGGCAAGTTTGATTGTCACGTTTGAGTTACACCAGTTAAGATATGAATTCNTCCTACACGGACCCGTGTACTTGAGTTTAGGGAAATATTATGGTATGCTTTGAGGTTTGATGTCTTGGTATATTGCAATGTGTAACAATGTCGAGTTACGGGAATTTTAGAACGTCCTAAGGAAATGTATGAACTCGTGGGTAAGTTTGATTGTCACGTTTGTGTTACACCAGTAAAGATATGAATTCATGTTAGTATGTTGCAGCAACGACCCCGATCGAAGTCCAACGAATCCCTCAACGCCAAGTAAGTATGTATGACGTGCAAGAAAATATTTTAAAGTTTTTGAGGTATGATAAATGTCTTGTGACCAAATTGTGTTTAGGATTGGAAAACATTAAATTATGAACGGGGACCAATCCGCCCGTTAAATTATGAACGGGTTTAGATCGAGATTGGAAAGCGTTAAATTATGAACGTAGACCAATCAGCCCGTTAAATTATAAACGGGGATCTCATGTATGTTGCAGTGGATACGTCCCTGTCATCCCAGTACTGTGGTTAGTCTGATCAGGCGGTTATGTTATGGGTCTTTTGCTTTGAAACATATCTCTACGAAAAATGATGAAGTTATGTATGTTCAAGTATGTAAGCATGTTAAGAAAGTTTATGTTGACGGCACGTCTAAGTATGTACGTACGTATGTTCAAGTTCATTTTGCAAGTTCAAGTTTCAAGTATGTATGTCTTATTTTAAAGTTGCATGTGGTTT
>NC_133320.1:10865201-10907658 GCF_012295235.1 Primulina huaijiensis | reverse complement strand
AACTGCCACCGACGCACTCTCCCACCATAGTCTAGCGTCCCCTGACAGAAGGAACGTGGCACACCTGACCCTATCAGCATCGGTCAGTTCCATAAAATCAAAGATTACCTCGATGGACTTAATCCATCCTTCCGCTATCATCGGGTCAGTGGTACCCGCGAACTCCTTTGGACTCATCCTTCTGAACCTCTCGTAGACAGCCTCAGGCCTGGGCCTCTCCCCTGCACCCACTGCTGCAGCCTGGTTCCCCGCAAACTGCGCGAAGAACTGCGTCATACCTGCAAGCATCTACGCCTGCATATCCGGAGGTGGACGAGGAGGAGTGACCCTCTCCTCATCGCGAGGCTCTCTGTTCTCATCCCTAACTTCCCGGTTAACCAGACGTCTGGAAGGCATACTGTTCCAACAATTTACCCAACACGTAAACCCAATATGCATGAATATAATAACAATATCCTAAGATGCACGAAATTTAACTTAAAACATGGACGTGCTGAAATCATGATTCAATGCTAACTACATACATAATGCAAAATTTTTAAAACTCACAGACTTGAGGTGTGACTTCGAGAGCTTCTTGCGACTGGCAGTAGGCATAACCCTTTACAAGAANTTACGAGAGGTTCAAAAGCATGAGTCTAAAGGAGTTCGCGGGTACCACTGACCCGATGATAGCGGAAGGATGGATTAAGTCCATCGAGGTAATCTTTGATTTTATGGAACTGACCGATGCTGATAGGGTCAGGTGTGCCACGTTCCTTCTGTCAGGGGACGCTAGACTATGGTGGGAGAGTGCGTCGGTGGCGGTTCACTTGTAGACCTTGTCTTGGGCTTGATTCAAAGAGGTGTTCTACGCCAAGTACTTCACTGAAGAGGTACGCTCTCGTCTGACCAGGGAATTTATGACGCTGAGACAGGGAGACAGTAGTGTCGCAGATTTTGTCAGAAAGTTTGAGAGGGGGTGTTACTTCGCACCCCTCATTGCGAATGATGCCCAAGAAAAGCTGAGGCATTTCATGTATGGACTGCGGCCGATCTTGCGCTGTGATGTGAGGGTAGCTGGCCCTACTACTTATGCAATCGCCGTATCTAGAGCACTGGCGTCAAAGCAAGACCAGCGAGATATTGAGGCTGACATGCAGGGCAAGAGGCCCTATCAGGCTCCGCAGTACTAGCAGCAGCAGCATCAGCGACCCCAGCATAGGAGGCCTCCCTAGGGGCCGCCAGGGAAGAAGCAGTATCAGGGACCGCCGAACGGCAAGGGTCCAATTCAGCAGCAGGGAGCACCTCAGAAGCCTGGAAATTTCCCTGTGTGTCCTAAGTGCAACCGCCAGCATCCAGGGCAATGCTTATATGGATCAGGGAAGTGCTTCAAGTGTGGAGCCAGTGACCACATGCTAAAGGAGTGCCCACAGTGGAAGCAGCCGACTCAGGGCAGAGTATTCGCCATGCATGCACAAGAGGCGAATCCGGACACGAATTTGCTGACCGGTAAACTTTTCTACCCAAGTTCAGTATTATTTTGCCTTGCATGTGGATTTTATTTGGGACTGTTAAGGTGCTAGTAATATTTTGAGTGATTAGGGATAGTAATTTTCTGCTATGTTTAAGGTTAATGTTAGAATTTTTGGGAATGTAAGTTTTGCGTGCAAACGTCTCTCACGAAATATTTTCATTAAGAAAATAGCCACTCAGGCCTTGATAGATTCAGTAGCCACCCACTCATTCATATCAGAGACATTCGCTAGTCACTTGGACATCAAGTCCATAGGACTCGATGTGAATTATTCAGTAACAGTCCCATCAGGGGAAGAGCTGTCAGCTACTAGTGTGGTCAGAAACATTGATCTGGAATTGCACGGCCACCTAGTATATGCCGACTTGATCATCTTGCCGATGCCTGAATTCGACATTATTTTGGGAATGGATTGGTTGACAAAGAACAGAGTCTTGATCGACTTTCTGAAGAGATCAGTTTTGGTTAGACCATTGGGCATGGAGCAGTTTCTGTTTGAACCTGCCAGATGGAGGAGTTTTCCACGCATGATCTCTTGCATGCAGGCACGGAGACTCATTTCCAAGGGGTGTCAGGCCTTCTTGGCCATCATTATTTCTGTACCTGACATACCCACTCCATCTTTATCAGAGGTGACAGTAGTCAGGGACTTCCCAGACGTCTTTCCTGATGACGTCACATGTCTTCCACCAGAGAGAGAGGTGGAGTTTGCAATTGAGCTCATGCCAGGCACAGTGCCAATCTCTAAGGCACCGTACCGATTAGCTCCAGCTGAGATGTTAGAACTCAAGCAGCAGATTCAGGAGCTTCTCGACAAGGAATTTATCCGCCCTAGTTGCTCGTCTTGGGGCACACCAGTGCTTTTTGTAAAGAAGAAGGATGGGAGTATGAGGTTGTGCATCGATTACCGAGAATTGAACAAGGTAACGATCAAGAACAAATACCCACTTCCTAGAATCGAAGACTTGTTCGACCAGTTGCCGGGAGCTACAGTGTTCTCTAAGATAGATCTTGGATCAGGGTATCATCAGCTGAAGGTTAAAGATGCAGATGTTCACAAAACAGCCTTCAGAACCCGGTATGGGCATTACGAGTTCTTGGTAATGCCATTTGGACTAACGAATGCTCCAGCAGTTTTCATGGACCTCATGAACCGAGTATTCCAGCCTTATCTTGATCAATTCGTCATAGTGTTTATTGACGATATCCTTATTTACTCGAAGAGCCATGAGGAGCACAGTCAACATTTGAGGACGGTTTTACAGACCTTGCAGAGTCGCAAGTTATTTGCGAAGTTCAGTAAGTGTGAGTTTTGGTTAGAGAAGGTAGCGTTTTTGGGGCATATAGTGTCTAGCAGCGGTATTGAAGTGGATCCAGCAAAGGTAGCAGTCGTTAAGGAATGGGTTGAGCCAAAGAATGCATCAGAAATCTGCAGCTTTTTGGGTTTAGCCAGTTACTACCGTAAGTTTATCCAGGGATTTTCGTCGATAGCAGTGCCACTCACTTCACTGACCAAGAAGAATGCTAAATTCGCGTGGAGTGACGAGTGTCAGAAGAGCTTCGATACTCTGAAGCAAGCTCTTATTTCAGCACCTGTGTTAGCCATGCCGACAGGGCAAGGTGACTTTGTGCTATACACCGATGCATCTAAGATCGGGTTAGGCGCAGTATTGATGCAGCATGGTCGGGTTATAGCCTATGCTTCCAGGCAGTTGAAAGTGCATGAGAGGAACTATCCGACGCATGACCTAGAGTTAACCGCCGTTGTGTTTGCGTTGAATATTTGGAGACACTACCTGTACGGCGAGAAATGTCAGATTTTCGCTGATCACAAAAGTCTCAAGTATTTCTTCACGCAGAAAGAACTAAATATGAGACAGAGATAGTGGTTAGAGCTGGTAAAAGACTACGACAGCGAAATTAGCTACCATCCGGGAAAGGCTAACGTTGTGGCAGACGCCCTGAGCAGAAAAGTCGCAATCATAGCACAGTTGTCAGTGCAGAGACCTCTTCAGTCCGAGATTCAGAAATTTGGTCTAGAGATTTATCGTAAGGGCAGAGCTCCCAGACTATCTAATCTGACAGTCAAGTCTGATTTTGTAATATCCAAGCCTGGTGAACGGTACAGTTTAAGATTTTGTATGTTTATGGATTATTTGGTTAAGACTAAGTTTGATTTAGATTTTAAGAGTTGTGATATGGGTCATAGTATTGTTGGTTATTATTGTTTTGTGGTATTGTTGATATTAGTTGATGGGTAGTTGTGTTGTATCAGCGTTGCGATTCGATTTTTGTTGCATAGAGTTGTTTTGGACGAGAACAGACCGCACCCGCGGTGATTTGTGCAGCGCACCCGCGGTCTTTATAGCATAATTTGTGGAATTGCCGAAGAGACACCGCACCCGCGGTGGGATAGATACCGCACCCGCGGTCGTTGATTTCAGAAATTTAGTTGAGGTGCCGAAGGCACACCGCACCTGTGGGGACCCGGACGCTAATCATATTCTTAATCGTCATTGAGACTAATTAATCAATTATAATAAACAGGGTCTAAATTTTTTTTCAATATAATATCAAATGCGGAACGTAATGAAATCACTCTACTATACATATCAGTATAAAAGTCAAGTACAAGTTTTGTACTATATACAATCATTTACAAAATAAGGTTCAACTACTAAATATCAAGTGTTCAACCCTATCTCAGTTCAAGTCCGTAGTCTCCACTCTAATCACGATCTCTCTCTTCATCTCCTCGACCTTGAACATGTCCCACCTGTTGTCATGCACACATACAAACACGACAATAGCTGAATAACTCCGGTGAGAACAAATCCCAGTATAAATCAACGAAACATGCAATCATATAATTAATAAAAAGCATGAAGCAGATATCAGATATATATCAAAATCTGAAACATAATTAATATCAAACTATCAATCATACTCGTGACTCCACGGCTCAGACTAGACTCAATCCTAGTCTAGGGATCCCGATTTCCAGAAGTTGGTATTCCTATATCGACCAACAGTAATAGAAGAAACTCCGATTCTATCCACGTCGATATAACCAAACATCCAGTGTCTTGACCTATCCGTCACGGACTGTGGCACTATCGCCAATACACTATCTTGTGACATCGTGCAATGTGCCCGTGGCGATCCCGCCACTATCAGGTACTTCTGTCACGAGATCACTCGTCTAAACACATGCTCTCTATACATCAATAGAACAAGCATATCAAATCAAATCAATGCAAATAATAACAAATAGTATGTGATTTAGGGAAACACAAGTATATCCTACTTGTGTCGATCTCCCAATACCACATTGACTTATACCTTCCGTTTGTCATCTCGGTCTGAAGCAATATCAGTTCTGAACTCAAGAATGTCTTTGTAAATCTGAAACGTTATATCGAGAATCATAATATCAATATTCCATTCTCAATTCAACACTGAATCTGATTATTCTGAATTTAATTCAAACCATCGACATAACGGCACAATCTCAATACCCCCGTAAATACCATATCAACAGATAACGGTTACCAATCATAACCCATATCCAATACAATCTGAAATCAATCCATAATCCAAATATGTCCAATATCAATCAATATACTCTGAAAAATCATAACAATTCCATAATCAATCTGTTCTTCGATCTGACTTCGATTCTACGATGTCTAACATATCAAGAACATCATATATGAATCCTATTCAATTCTGACAATAGCACAATTTCAAAACATATCAAAACGTAACAAAACTTATGTCCAGTTGGAGCCTGCGTCGATAGGAACACAGTACTAAAGTCGGATTGAAAATCAAACGGACGGATCTTCCGTAAACTTCAAATTTCTAAACAAAAGGCGTAAGGATTTTTCACAACTTTCCTCTGGAGCTTCTCTCGATTTCTTCTGCTGAATCTCAAGAGGAATGTTGGACGTACGAATTATATACGTCCAACAAGCATGGCAAAGACAAGTGTCGAATTTCTGTCCAGCATGCCTCGCGCATATGCGCGTCGAATACCGGCGCATATGCGCGAGACTCTCGGTCTCGGCGCCTTGTCTTCTCGGCTGCTCGCGCATATGCGCGCCTTCATTTCCGATTAACATACTAAATATTTCGTGTTTAACATACTCGGAGTGGTCTTTCTATAATCACATCAAGTCATAATCATTAATCTCCGATTAACATACTAAATATTTCGGGCATTACAGCACCCGCGGTGAGGTATATAGCGCACCCGCGGTGCATGAACAGTAGAAGCGTGTTTCGAGGTTTTAAGTGTTTAAATGGATGAATTGGTCTCATTTTTCTCTTTCTTTTCCCTCATTCTCGATTCTTCAGTCCTTGGGAGAGCTAGGGTTCCATTTCCTTTCTTTTCCTTCCTTTGATTCAAGTATCTTGTGGGAGTTTTGAAGTGTGAGAAAGGTTCTTGTTGGTTCAAGAAGCTAATGTAAGCTTGTGGTATAGTTTATTGTTGGATTTTGGTGTTGGGGAAATCATGGGTTTGTTGATGGTGTTGGTTTTATGGATGATATGGTATGAGTTTGTGATTATTGGGTTATTGATGGTGCAAATTATGGTTTATTGTTGTAGGTTGTGTACCAAGGGTATAGATTCAAGGTTCCAAGTGTTGTAAGTGGAATTCATTTCCTTGTGCTCACATGATAATATATGTATGGTGTTTCAATGGTTTTAATGTGCTATTCCCTTCACTTGATTCATGTTATGTATTATTACACTTTGTTGTATATTATAGAGGCATTTTATGTCTCAACCATGTCAAAGGGAATACAAGAGAAAAGATAGTATTCAAAGTGTTTGATTTAATGTCCAAGAAAGAGTTTAAAAGTTTTATTGGATTGATAGATACATAGTCAGATATTGCATGCAATAAGTTGATCAACGACCATAGGCTTATATCCCTTAGAGTTATCGATTCATATCGATGGGATAGAGGCACAGAGACAGAGATACTATATAGATATCAATCCAACAGAGAAAAGAGAAATACCATCGTTATTGTTATTCATTCTATGATATTCATGTTTCAGAGTTGATGGTATTTAATGTTTTCAAAGCCACGTTTTACAGAGTATGGTATATGTACATTGCTATGTAAGAGTTCCACTTGCTGAGTTTCATACTCATTTCAGTTATTCATGTGATGCAGATAAGAGTGACGGGCCGGGACGTTGATTGGAGCCGGGGTCATATGCATAAGAGAGGGAAGGTAGAAGACTATTTTGCAAGTATTTTGACATGATCACAAAAATGATGTTTTGTATTTTGTTGCCTCATTTTATTGATCATGTATTAACTTTTGTTTATATATTGTAATGTATTTTAAATCCTTCCTCCCTTCAAAGAAAATTTTAAATTCCGCTGTTATTTTATGAAATGGGGTCAGAGAGGGTTACAGATTTGCTAGACCGTATCCGTCAAGGACAGTCTTCAGATGAACAGTTACAGAAGTGGAGACTGAAAGATGAAGCCAAGGGCAGTATGCTCTACTCAGTGTCAGACGGTATTGTGAGATACAAAGGAATAATGTGGGTGCCTAATGTAGATTCGATCAGAGAAGATATCTTAACAGAGGCACATGCATCTCCGTATTTAATCCACCCAGGAGGTACCAAGATGTACAAAGACCTGCAGATCTTGTATTGGTGGCTTGGGATGAAGAGAGACATCCGCAGATTTGTGTCTGAATGCCTCACTTGCCAGCAGGTGAAGGCAGAGCATCAGAGGCCAGCAGGAATGCTTAAGCCACTCCCGATTCCCGAGTGGAAATGGGAGAATATCACTATGGACTTCGTCATTGGGTTGCCAAAGTCAATTAGAGGTTTTAATGCTATTTGGGTCATAGTTGATCGACTCACTAAGTCAGCACACTTTTTGCCAGTAAAGACGACTTTCTCCATGACGCAGTATGCGGAGCTTTATATCAGGGAGATAGTCCGTTTACATGGGTTCCCAGTTTCAATTGTGTCCGACAGGGACCCGAGGTTTACGTCGTCCTTCTGGAAGAGCTTACATGCAGCCATGGGGACAAAGTTGCTGTTTAGCACAGCTTTTCACCCGCAGACAGATGGCCAGAGTGAGCGAGTGATTCAGATTTTAGAGGATTTGCTGAGAGCCTGTTTGATTGATTTTCAGGGGACATAGGATTCTAAGATACCTCTAGTGGAGTTTACCTACAACAACAGCTTCCAATCATCTATAGGTATGGCTCCCTACGAGGCTTTGTATGGAAGAAAGTGCAGATCACCGGTTCATTGGGATGAAATTGGTGAGAGAGCAGATCTTGGCACAGAGATAGTTCAGCAGACTGTAGATGTGGTGGTCAAAATTAGAGATAGAATGAAGACCGCCCAGAGTCGCCAAAAGAGTTATGCTGATAAGAGAAGGAGAGATCTCAAGTTTGCCATTGGTGATCACGTTTTTGTAAAGATAGCACCGATGAAGGGCGTTATGAGATTTGGGAAGAGAGGCAAGCTGAGTCCGAGGTTTATTGGACCGTTCGAGATTTTGGACAGCGTTGGGACATTAGCTTACCGTGTAGCCCTCCCGTCGAATCTGGTTGGGGTACACAATGTGTTCCATGTTTCTATGCTGAGGAAGTATCTATCCATTCCTTCACATGTTCTAAGCTACGAGCCGTTACAGTTGACTCCAGAGCTGTCTTATGAGGAAAGATCTGTCCAAATCCTAGACAGATAGGAGCGCAAACTTCGGAACAAGGTGACTAAGCTAGTCAAAGTCCGGTCGCTAAACCAATCAGTGGAAGAGGCCACTTGGGAGTCAGAGGTAGATATGAGACTTCGCTACCCGGAGTTATTTGGTAAGACTTCATTTCGAGGACGAAATTTATATAAGTGGGGGAGGAACTGTAAAGCCCAAACTCAGTACGCGTATAACACATGCATTTATTTAATTATTAAATCATTTAATTAATTTTAAATGAGTTTTAGCCATGCATGATTTATTTAAATGCATTATTTTAAATTATTCAGGATTATGTGATGCACGTTAAAATATTTTTCGAGTTTCATGTTTCAGGCGATTATTCGATGCCGGATCGAGGAAAAGACTGGTGACGATTTTGGCAATTTAAAATGTGGTATTTTATTTTAAGTTGAGGACGTGGCATTTTCTAAATAATTTATAGAGTTTTAGTATTTTAATAGCCTAATATATTGATTAGGTGATTTTTATGATGAGAACTTTTAAATATTTAACACTTGTGCGAATTATTTTAAATTGAGGGATTTTATTAAAGTTTGAAGAGTGTTAGTATTTTAATTAGTTGTTAATTATTTAATTAAGCAATAATTTCCCCAAATTTAACTACACAACTCACGCACACACACACACTTTTACACACTTTTTCAAGCCTACACACACACCCCATCCCCCTTGCACTTTCATTTTTTTTTTGAAGAGCAAACCTAGGGTTCCTAAAGCTAGGGTGCAGCCGCCCCTCTCTGAATTTTCCAACGAGCTTTCGTTGATTTTTCTTCAAGAAAATCGCGCCACGTTCGTCCCGGATCAAGCCTCGCTTCCTTCCCGCTTCGGTATCGCCGTTTCGGTAAAGTTTATCATCAAAGGCACATATATCCTCTCTTTTGTTGCCTCGATCATGTCATATTATGTGTTGCGTTATTTTATGCGTAAAATTCATGTGTGATGTTCATAGTTTGAGCGGATAATTGATTGGATCGATTTTGAAGGAAAATTTTTAGATCTAAATCACGTTGTTACTGTTCTGGTTAAAAATGCGAATTTTCAATCGCTATTTTGAGAAATTGTTCAACACAAAAAAGGTAGAACTTTTTGATACCTTCGATTTGATATAAAATTCGAGATTTTTTGATGAAAATCGAGTGAGTTATGGCGTTTTTTGTGGGACTGCTCAAACTGCGTTTTCAGAAATTTATGATATTGATGTGTTCTTAAAGTTTTGTGTTGCAGGCTTCTTTCGAGATCGACGGGTGATTGTTGCTGCATATAGATGTATTGGTAATGATTTTTGGAGTATTTTTGAGGTTACGTTTCATGTCTTAGGCACTTGAACTAGTGGGAAGTCGTAGGAAATCGATTTGATGTCAATCGCCGCATTTTGTGTTGCATTGGGTAGTAGAGTGGACGTCGTGTTTTGAGGCGTTTGTACGAGTTTTGGTGCAATGTTATGGTGTCCTAAGAAGAGTCTTAAGTTGTTGAATCACATCCTTTAAGTGTCAAATTGGGTGAATAGACATTGCATAAGTTTTCTCGCAGGTACAGAAAAATCGAGGACACACGGACCTGCACACGGGCCCTGACACGGGGTCCGTGCCTTTATTTCTTTTTGATGTCAAATTTGCGCAGGTACACGGACCCCCACACGGGCCCTGACACGGGGTCCGTGCTTTTCCTTTTCTTCACGAGTCATTCCACCGCACCTACACGGACCCGGAGCCGGACCTGGGCACGGGGTCCGTGTCCTTGAGTTTTGGGAAATATTATGGTATGCTTTGAGGTTTGATGTCTTGGTTTAGTGCAATGTGTAACAATGTCGAGTTACGGGAATTTTAGAACGTCCTAAGGAAATGTATGAACTCGTGGGTAAGTTTGATTGTCACGTTTGAGTTACACCAGTTAAGATATGAATTCATGTTAGTATGTTGCAGCAACGACCCCGATCGAAGTCCAACGAATCCCTCAGCGCCAAGTAAGTATGAATGACGTGTAAGAAAATATTTTAAAGTTTTTGAGGTATGCTAAATGTCTTGTGACCAAATTATGTTTAGGATTGGAGAGCGTTAAATTATGAACGGGGACCAATCCGCCCGTTGAATTATGAACGGGGATCTCATGTATGTGGCAATGGATACGTCCCTGTCATCTCAGTACTGTGGTTAGTCTGATCAGGCGGTTATGTTATGGGTCACTTGCTTTGAAACATATCCATACGAAAAATGATGAAGTTATGTATGTTCAAGTATGTAAGCATGTTAAGAAAGTTTATGTTGACGGCACGTCTAAGTATGTACGTACGTATGTTCAAGTTCATTTTGCAAGTTCAAGTTTCAAGTATGTATGTCCTATTTTAAAGTTGCATGTGGTTTTATTATGTATTACTTGCTATCCCTGTTTATACGTGTTGATTCTTTAGACTCACTAGACTTGATCGATGCAGGTGAGGATGTCTATGAGGAGACAGGAGGTGGCGACCAAGGAGCAGGCTTGGACTGAGCGGGAGGTTAACCCGAGGACCGCAATGTTTAAGTTTTATGCAAAAGTTAAATTACTCTGGTTTCATATTTTGATGGAAATACTTTGAGCAAACCTTTTGTGAGCAAATTTTATTGTAGTTATTTTTAACAACCCTATCTTATGGGGGACTTGGTTGAGATATGTTATGGTAAACTTTGAAGGTTATTTCATGTTTAAGAAAATTTTTAATTTTTCCGCAAATTTTAAGTAGAAAAAGTACGGCACGCCACACTATGTGATCTGATAAAATAATAGTGAAGGGACCGTACAGTACGTTAATAATAATCAACTGGTTCTTGCAGGCACTATCAATGATACCTAGGGAATCATGAGGCGATGCTACTAGACGCTCTTACCATGATTCGATGGATTTACTTAGAAATATGATTTCTAACATTCTCATGTTCAATTGTTGATACATATAATGAGGCAAATTACGGTAAGCCCGAATAAAGGATTATGTCCTGAATCACAAGGAGTTGTGAGCTCACGGCTAGCTGTATCCTTTAACCATTGAGGGTCACACAAACACTAGATCATTTGTTCTCGTTGAGAGAATAAATTCAAGAAGTTGAATTTCTATTTTAGTAAATTCAAGGAGTTGAATTTATGATAGTTAAATTTTGAGAAAATAAATTCAAGGAGTTGAATTTATAAAATTTGGAGAGAATAAATTCAAGGAGTTGAATTTATAAAATTTAAGGATTTAATTTATTTAACTTAAAAATTGAGTTTATTAAATATTAAATTTTAGAGGTGATAAATTCAAGGAGTTGAATTTATAATTTAAATATTAAATTCAAATGTTGAATTTATAAGGGATTTAAATTAAATGTAATGAATATATGTATAATGGGCTTGTAAGAGTACAAGACCAACATATGAAACAACCCTCTACTATGGTAATAATATTTTAAGTTAACAACATACGCGGGAGCCTTACAATGGAAAAATGGAAAACATAAAATACAATTTTCATAAACAGATTTTTAAACTTCTAACATAACAACTTTCAAAATTCATCACCATATATTCAAAAGAACCATCAACATGTAATTCCTTTGATACAAAATACCAAGTACTCAAAACTATTAATGTTTATCAACCCAACAAAAGTGATCCAAGTCAAAAGTTTTCCCCTTCTATTAGCCATATGACTTCTTCTCCCTTGGACAATCACTTTCATTCTTTCTTTTTACCTGCATCACATGACATTAACTGGAATGAGATAAAACTCAGTAAGTATAAAGCTATAAATAACAAATACATATACATAGGCTTGGCTTGAAACATGGCTATGGCAATGGCAATGGCAATGAAAATGAATAATACCATCTTCAATGAACAATAGGTAACAAAGCAATATAGATGGTATATCTTGGCATAGATTAAAGGAAATGAATTGATAGTTCTGTGACCTGTGACCTGTGGATAGTATCTCTTTGATATAAATATATCAAAACTGTGAGAGATACTTAATAATCATGAAATTGGCCAATGACATTCATGTAATAACTATCATTCCTTGACTTTAATCATAGGAAATTTCATTAAGGCAAATTAACAAACACTTGGTAGACACAATAGATTACTAGCTCCTTATCAATGAATTCAATGATGTTCTTGGATCAATGAACAAATAACAACACATACATCAATAATATAACAATGGAAGGAGCTAGACATCAATAAAATACGAACTTTTTGGCAACCACGCTAATAAATTCACATGTTTAATAAAAGAAAAACTTTGTTAATATTTTAATTATGTCCTCATTAGACTAATGGGCCCAATTAGATGGCTTATTAGGCCTAATAAACCTTGAAGGCCATTAACTAATATTTAAAGTATTAAAAAACCACAAAAAACACTACTCTTCTAGCATAAACCATCGGCCACCTAGTTTTAAAATCTGAAACACTCCCCACCCCACTCTACACACACACGGCACATATTCATACCCTCCAAAGAGATTTTCGAAGGGGTCTAGTAGAAGCAAGCCAAGGTTCGCGTCCCGTTCTTCGTCGTCAACGGATTTTCGAGCGTATAAAACGCAAAGGCACTCCTTAATCTTCTTTTTCTCATCCATCATATCATATTATTGTTTATATTATGTTTGCATGAAAAGCTTGAAGTTCATAGAAAAAAATATTCAGAAAATTTCGGTATGTGGCATGTGTGCATGATGAAACCTGATTTTTGAATCAAATAACATGTTTATTGTTTGGTTAAGGGGCTGCCATGATTAGGGTAAGGTCAAGTAAGGTTTTTAACATGTGTTTGAGTCCCACACACTACATAACAATCGACTGAATCAAAGAAAAAAAAGAAGGGAAACAAGAACAAGCAGGAACCGCGACAACTTGCTGTCAAGAGCATGGGGGTTTTGTTTCTGTTGTTCAGGGGCTAGGGCTTGGTTGGCTCGTTCTAGGGACTAGCCAAGGTCATGAGTGATTCAGGGAGGAAGTCCTAGCCAAGCTAGGACTCACGGTAAGGGCTGGGGAAGAGTCCTTGCCACGCTAGAACTCTACCCGAGAGCACAGCCGGGCTGTTGAAGGGTTCGCGCAACTTCAGGGGTTCAGGGGCTTGGCTCGTGGGTCACGGGCTGGGCTAGGGTGTCTCACTAGGGTCCTTAGAGGGTGTACAGTAGGTTGGTTTAGTGGTTGGGTGCGTGGGGAAGAGTCCTAGAAGCAAAAAAAGAGTCCTAGTCTAGGTGCAACTCTAGGCTAGCTTAGGGGTAAGGAAAAAAGGGCTCGTTTTTTATTGTTTGGGTTGGTTCCTTAGTGGTTTAAGGGTCCCGTAGGTTAATTTAGGATGTTGGTTAAGTTTTGGTCAAACATGGTTCAGGGGTAAGTCGTAAAAATCGAAAGTTGGCTCGGGGTCGAAGTTTAGGTGTCAATTAGGGTTTTTAAATAAAGAAAAATTGGAAAACGGCTTACGGAGGTCGAGTCATGGTCCATAAGGGCTAAAATAGTATAAAAAGGCTAAATTTATAATTTAGGAATTTTATATTAAAGTTTGGGATTTTTCAAGATTAAAATACCGTCAAAACAATTAATTAATGATAAATGAAAAAGTCTAATATTTAAGCTAAATAAAATTATGATAAAATTAATTTAGGCTTAAATAATTATCTGGGACATGTTAGAGTCATGAAATCAAGAAAAAAGTCAAAATCAAAAAGGTCGAGTCCAGGGGTAAAACGGTCTTTTTACACCTGAAAATTAGTAAACGTCATGGCAGTGCCCTAAATGCTATTTTCATGATATTATGACAAATCCTAAATCTTTATGAAATGTTCATGATTAAATTATGATTTTTAAATGTCTATTTGATTTTTATGATTTAAGGAAGACATTTAAAATACATGTTGCATGCTTGGTTTCAAAAATGAAAAAAATGTTAGGTTATTCATGATTTTTATAAAGTGATGTGAATGAAAAATGTTGAAAGAGGTGAAGTGATTGTGACTAATTCGTTAATAATGGCGATGTCGTGAAGGTGATGGTCCCAGTGGGAGCCCGAAGATCGTGTTTAAATTATTGCGAATATGAGGTTACGAGGTTTGTGGAAGAATGGGAATATCGTGAGGGGAGAAGGCCCCAGAGGGAGCCCATTTATGGGAGAAGGCCCCAGAGGGAGCCTCGACGATCGTATTTCTATTCGATCATGTTAGGCCAAGGCTCAGTTGACCGGTGAGAGCGTCGCTCAGTACTGTGGTTATATGTAGATGGATCCATCGATCATGTCATGTCATGTCAGGAAAGTCACAATTAACGATCTGAATTCAACAAAAAAAAGGAAATGGAAATGGAAAAATGTTCATGATCATGTTAAAGGTTTTATGTCATGTCATGTTGAAAAAATGGAAAAAGCTAAAGTTATGTTTGCATGTCATGAAAAGTTATTTTACGTAAAAGTATTTTCGCTGTTGCATGTGGTTTTATATATATTATTTGCTATAAAGATTATGATGTATTGAGTCTTTAGACTCACTAGGTGTGATGGATGCAGGTGAGTTTGAGGGAGGTATTGACATATGATCTGACTGGACTGAAGGCGCACACAACCCGAGGACCAGCGCTTCTATTATTCCGCGTTATGACTTTTGACTCATGATTTATGATTAAAGATTTTTAAGACTATTTATTTATGTTTTGAGAGATTTTTTAGAGGTTTAGTATGGGCTTTACTTTTCAAACTATTACTTTTTAAGCTTGGTAAAACATTTGACGACTTCGTTTTATGACTATTTCACTTGATTTTTAAAATGCTAGTTGGTTGATGTTTTATTTTAAAAGGGTAAAATATTTTATTAAAATATTTTCATGGAGTTTAAGTGAGTGGTCGGAAAAAAAAAATTCTAGTACTTTTAAAGCAATAAAAAGGGCAGGACGTTTCAGTTGGTATCAGAGCAAAGGTCCTGTAAAGGGTTGTGCCACCATCAGCGCTGGAAAGATCAGTCGTCAAGCCTCAAATTTTAAGTATACATGCTTTATATGATTATATGACGTTACCTGCATTATGTCATGAATAAGTTGTTTACGTTACATGTTTATTAGCTTTTTGAGTATTATTGCTTTTCACACTTAAAATGCTAATGAAGTTAGGGTATGTCACATGATTAGAGAACTTAGATTTAAATGCATGTCGGTTACGTTAGAATTTGGAAAACATTCAGATAAAAATGCCTCCTAGACGTGCCCCCGTTAATGGAAACCAAGCAGAGAACAATGTGAATCATCAAGGAAACATTCCACCACCACCACCACGGGATGCTGCTACACGTGCACTTGAAGGGATGGCTCGTCTTTTCGAGCAGCAGGTACAACAGCAACAGTTACAACAGCAGTTACAGCAGATGCAGCAGCAGCAGGCGACTAAGCCACAGCAGGATGTTTATGAGTAGTTTCGGAGGCTAGGGCGGAAGGAATTTTTTGGCACTACCGATCCTTTTGCTGCAGAGGGTTGGATTCGTTCACTTGAGGTACATTTTCGCTATCTTGATATGGGAGATGCGGACCGGGTGAGGTGTACTACTTATCTACTTAGGGACGACTCTTCTTTATGTTGGGAATGAGCCGAGCATGGTGTTGACCTTACTACACTCACTTGGGCACAATTCAAGACGAAGTTCTATGAGAAATATTTCACTCCGGATGCTAGGAGCCGAATAAAGAGAGAATTTATGGCTCTTCGCCAGAGAGATGCCACTGTTGCTGAATTTGTGAAGAAGTTTGATAGAGGTTGCCATTTGTGCCCCTTATTGCCAGGGATGCTGAAGAAAATCTTAGACATTTCATGGATGGCCTACGACCTACCATTCGGGATAAAGTTATGATGATGCGTCCGGAGAATTATGCTATGGCAGTTACTTATACATATCAGGCTGAGCAGTCCTTGAAGGACATTGACTTTGAGATTCAGCGCAAGAGGCAGCACTATCAGAATAACAATCAACCCAACAAGAAGCCGAATATTGGTCCTCCTAGACCTCAAGGGCCCCAAAAGCCCCAAGGTCAAGTCAAGAAGCCAGCGCCACCAAAGCCACAAAATCTTGGAGCACCAAAGCCTGCTGAGAGGCAACTATGCAAACAGTGCAACCACCCACATCTTGGCAAGTATGAATGGGTATCATTTAAATGCTTCTACTGCAAAGAGGATGGACACAAAGCCAACGACTGCCCAAAGAAGAAAGCAGCCACTACGGCCCGAGCTTATGTTATGAATGCCGAGGAAGCTGATGAAGAGGCAGACACTACACTCATCACGGGTAACCTAGTCATTTAACATTTTTATATTGCTTACTATTGCATGAAATGTTAAATTGGTTATTAAAATTTATTTGGGAACAAAATTTAACCTAGAAGAAATTAGGTTGCATGATCTACCTTAGTTAGATTTAAGTTATGATTTTAGAAACCTTAGAAAATGACTTGAATTTTGTGCCTTATTTTATGTAAAGGATGTAATGCTTCCAAATAAAAAGTTTAGGGCCAAAATTAAAGAAGATCATAACTAAAGGATTGTTAGAGGAATTCGAATCATTGGGGGTTAAACGTGCAAATTTCAAAATTTTAAGGTATAAAATACAATTTTCGATAATTAAGGGACCAAAACGCAATTAACCAAAAGATAAGAGGCTTTAATGCAATTACCAAATTATTAAAGACCAAAATGAAAATTTCAAAACTCTAAAGGACTAAGATGGAAATTTCCGAAAATTATAAGGGCCAAATTGCAATTATCCGAAATTTTGGAGACTAAAGTGAAAAAATTCAAAAAAAAAATTGAAAGGCTAAAACGCAATTTTCCAGAAATTCTTAAGTTCAACACGCAATCTCCACCTAACTTTGGAAAATTAATGATAGTAAATCCTTAAGCTTCAACATGAAAAGATTTAAAGGACATTTTCAATGCAGGGAGGATTATCATTCTAGGTATGGCTACCTATGCGTTGCTAGATTCAGGAGCTACACACTCATTCATATCTGAAACTTCATCAAAAGACTGAATATTATTCCTCAAGATATGGATCTGTGTTTCAAAGTTTCAATTCCATCCGGTGATCAAATGCTCACGTCTAAGATTGTCAAGAATCTGGAGCTTCGTTTATTGAAGGATGTTGTGCGGGCAGATCTTATTGTGCTTCCTATGCCGGAATTCTATATATTCTTGGGATGGATTGGCTATCATCGAATGGAGCTTCGATTGATTTCCGTCAGCGATCGGTATCTATTAGGCCACCCAGTGGTAAATCTTTTGTCTTCGAGGCGGCAAGAAACAAGCAAATGCCGCACATTATCTCTTGTCTATGTGTGAGGAAGCTTATTAAGCATGGATGCCAAGCTTATCTAGCATGTGTCACTACTGCACAGGAATCCATCAGTCAGAAATTAGAAGATGTTGATATTGTGAGGGATTTTCCTAGCGTCTTTCTCGAGGACGTTTCCGGTATTCCACCTGACCGTGAAGTGGAATTCTCTATTGATCTATTGCCGGGCACCGTTCCTATATCTAAAGCGCCTTATCATCTAGCACCCGCTGAAATTAAAGAATTGAAAGATGAAATCCAAGAGTTACTAGACAAGGGTTTCATTCGCCCTAGCTATTCTTCATGGGGCGCACCGGTATTATTTGTGAAGAAGAAAGATGGTAGTATGCGTCTTTGCATCGATTATCAAGAGCTTAATAGGGTCACCATCAAGAACAAGTATCCACTGCCAGGAATTGAAGATTTATTTGATCAGTTGCAAGGAGCATCAATATTTTCTAAGATTGATCTTCGATCTGGGTACCATCAGTTGAAAGTAAAAGAGTCAGACATACATAAGACAGCATTCCGTAGCAAATATGGGCACTACGAGTTTATGGTCATGCCATTCGGTCTGACTAACGCACCAGTGATCTTCATGGATCTCATGAATCTCGTATTTCAGCCGTATCTGGATCAGTTTATTATTGTCTTCATTGATGATATATTGATTTATTCGAAGAACAAAGTGGAGCATAGTCGTCATTTGAGGACAGCACTGCAAGTACTACAAGACAGGAAGCTATATGCAAAATTCAGCAAGTGCGAGTTTTGGCTCGATAGAGTGGCATTCTTAGGCCACATCATTTCTCGTAATGGCGTTGAAGTTGATCCAAGCAAAGTCGAGGCAGTGAAAGAGTGGCCAGTACCGAAGAGTGTTACCGAGATTCACAGTTTTTTTGGATTAGCTGGCTATTATCGCAAGTTTATTCAGGGATTCTCCTCTATTGCAATACCTTTGACATCCTTGACCAAAAAGAATGCAAAGTTTATATGGAGATCAGAGTGACAAGACAGTTTTGACAACTTGAAGCAAGCCTTGACATCAGCACCAATGTTATCTATGCCATCAGGGCAAGGGGAGTATGTTCTTTATACCGACGCTTCTAAACATGGTTTGGGCGCAATTCTGATGCAAAACGACCAGGTTATCGCCTATGCGTCCAGACAGTGGAAAATTCATGAAAAGAACTACCCTACTCACGACCTTGAGCTTGCAGCAGTAGTCTTTGCACTAAAAATTTGGAGACATTATCTTTACGGGGAGAAGTGCAAGATATTCACCGATCATAAGAGTTTGAAATATTTCGTGACCCAAAAAGAGCTGAGTATGAGACAGCGTAGATGGCTTGAGCTAGTAAAAGATTATGATTGTGACATTAGCTACCATCCGAGAAAAGCTAATGTAGTGGCAGACGCACTGAGTAGAAAAGCAGTAGTTATCACTCATTTATCACTCCAAGGACCGTTGCAGTCCGAGATACAGCGGTTTGAGCTTACAGTTTATGCTAGGGGCAAGGCCCCTAATCTTGCCACATTATCAGTACAGCCGACTTTGAGAGACAGAATTCGTGACGGGCAGTCTACTGATGAGCAGTTGCAAAAGTGAAGAGCTAGAGATGAAGCCAAGAGCCGGAATTTATATTCAGTATTGGACTATTTGGTCCGTTATCGAGACCGTCTATGGGTTCCTAGTGACGATTCCTTGAGAAATCTTATTATGAAGGAAGCCCATGACTCACCATATTCCATTCATCCGGGCAGCACAAAAATGTATAGAGATCTGCAGTTGTTATATTGGTGGCCAGGCATGAAGAGAGACATTCTGAAGTTTGTATTCGAGTGTCTGACTTGCCAACAAGTTAAAGAAGAGCATCAAAGACAAGCAGGGAAATTGAAGCCACTCCCTATTCCCGAGTGGAAATGAGAAAATGTCACCATAGACTTTGTTGTGGGATTGCCAAAGACAGTTAAGGGGTTCAATGCTATATGGGTGATATTTGATCGTCTCACTAAATCAGCGCATTTTCTACCTATCAAGACGAATTTCACCATGATTCAGTACGCCGGCTTGTATATCCGAGAGATAGTTCGTCTGCATGGGATTCCTGTATCCATTGTTTCTGACAGAGATCCGAGATTCACGTCATCTTTCTGGAAAAGCCTACATGCAGCGATGGGAACCAAGTTATTATTCAGCACATCATTTCATCCTCAAACCGATGGACAGTCAGAAAGAGTTATACAGATATTGGAAGATCTACTTCGAGCATGTGTTATTGATTTCCAAGGCAGTTGGGAACCAAAATTACCTCTAGTGGAGTTCACCTACAATAATAGCAATCAATCATCAATCGGGATGGCTCCTTTTGAGGCACTTTATGGAAGAAAATGTAGATGTCCTATACATTGTGACGAAGTTGGGAAAGAAGAGAAATTGGTCCGGACGTGATTGAAGAGACTACCGAGCTTATAGTCAAAATCCGCGATAGAATGAAGACTGCGCAAAGCCGACAAAAGAGTTATGCAGACAAAAGACGAAGAGACTTAGAGTTTGTAGTGGGCGACCATGTATTTGTGAAAATAGCACCTATGAAGGGTGTTACGCGTTTTGGCAAGAAAGGAAAACTTAGTCCAAGATTTATAGGTCCGTTTGAGATTTGGGAAAGGATTGGGACACTAGCTTATAGAGTGGCATTGCCAACATCACTTTCTGGAGTTCATAATGTGTTCCATATTTCGATGCTGCGGAAGTACATGTTGAATCCGTGACATGTGCTTAATTATGAACCTCTCAAATTAACTCCAAATATGACATATGAGGAAAGACCTGTCCAGATCTTAGCTAGGCAAGAAAGAAGATTGCGAAACAAAGTCATTCCAATTGTCAAGGTCAAGTGGCTGAATCACTCGGAAGAAGAAGCTACTTTGGAAACCGAGAGGGACTTGAAGAGTCACTATCTAGATCTATTCGGTAAGTTCTAATTTCGAGGGCGAAATTTTATTTAAGGGGGGAGGAATTGTAAGGTCCTAAATTAAGACGACGTAATCCAACTGCACGCGAATCTAGGAAATAATGAAAAATAAGTAAATGACTGGTTTTAATTGCCATTTAATTATGTGACATACTTTTTTATATGCTAAATGAGATTTTTATTGTCATCATGCATAAAACTGTATTTTTAAGGATTATTCAAGTGACGATCGAGGAACGGGGACCGAAGGCTAAAAAACGAAAAATGTTTTTATTAAATAATTGTTTTTAATTATTTAAAATATGAATGTTGCTTTTTATTGGAAATATATGGTTTTGAGGTGATTTTATACGTCGGGACATAAATTTTATCGATGTTGGTTTTTCAACTAAAATACGAATTTTTTTGGCAACCCGGCTAATAAATTCACATGTTTAACAAAAGAAAAACTTTGTTAATATTTTAATTATGTCCTCATTAGACTAATGGGCCCAATTAGATGGCTTATTAGGCCTAATATACCTTGAAGGCCATTAACTAATATTTAAAGTATTAAAAAACCACAAAAAACCCTACTCTTCTAGCATAAACCATCGGCCACCTAGTTTTAAAATCTGAAACACTCCCCACCCCACTCTACAAACACACGGCACATATTCATACCCTCCAAAGAGATTTTCGAAGGGGTCTAGTAGAAGCAAGCCAAGGTTCGCGTCCCGTTCTTCGTCGTCAACGGATTTTCGAGCGTATAAAACGTAAAGGCACGCCTTAATCTTTTTTTTCTCATCCATCATATCATATTATTGTTTATATTATGTTTGCATGAAAAGCTTGAAGTTCATAGAAAAAAATATTCAGAAAATTTCAGTATGTGGCATGTGTGCATGATGAAACCCGATTTTTGAATCCAATAACCTGTTTATTGTTTGGTTAAGGGGCTGCCATGATTAGGGTTAGGTCAAGTAAGGTTTTTAACATGTGTTTGAGTCCCACACACTACCCAAAAATCGACTGAATCAAAGAAAAAAAAAGAAGGGAAACAAGAACAAGCAGGAACCGCGACAACTTCTGTCAAGTGCATGGGGGTTCGGTTTCTGTTGTTCAGGGGCTAGGGCTTTGTTGGCTCGTTCCAGGGACTATCCAAGGTCATGAGTGAGTCAGGGAGGGAGTCCTAGCCAAGCTAGGACTCACGGTAAGGGCTGGGGAAGAGTCCTAACCACGCTAGAACTCTACGAGAGAACATAACCGAGCTGTTGAAGGGTTCGCGCAACTTCAGGGGTTCAGGGGCTCGGCTCGTGGGTCGCAGGCTGGGCTAAGGTGTCTCACTAGGGTCCTTAGAGGGTGTACAGTAGGTGGGTTTTGGTTGGGTGCGTGGGGAAGAGTCCTAGAAGCAAAACAAGAGTCCTACTCTAGGTGCAACTCTCGGCCAGCTTAGGGGTAAGGAAAAGAGGGCTCGCTTTTGATGTTTGGGTTGGTTCCTTAGTGGTTTAAGGGTCCAGTAGGTTAATTTAGGATGTTGGTCAAGTTTTGGTCCAACATGGTTCGGTGGTAACTCGTGAAAATCGAAAGTTGGCTCGAGGTCGAAGTTTAGGTGTCAATTAGGGTTTTTAAATAAAGAAAAATTGGAAAACGGCTTACGGGGGTCGAGTCGTGGTCCATAAGGGCTAAAATAATATAAAAAGACTAAAATTAGAATTTAGGAATTTTATATTAAAGTTTGGGATTTTCGGGATTAAAACACCATCAAAACAATTAATTAATGATAAATTAAAAAGTCTAATATTTAAGCAAAATAAAATTATGGGAAAATTAATTTAGGCTTAAATAATTATTTGGGACATGTTAGAGTCATGAAATCAAGAAAAAAGTCAAAATAAAAAAAGGTCGAGTCCAAGGGTAAAACGATCTTTTTACACCTGAAAATTAGTAAACGTCATGGCAGTGTCCTAAATGCTATTTTCATGATATTATGACAAATCCTAAATGTTTATGAAATGTTCATGATTAAATTATGATTTTTAAATGTCTATTTGATTTTTATGATTTAAGGAAGACATTTAAAATACATGTTGCATGCTTGGTTTCAAAAATGAAAAAAATGTTAGGTTATTCATGATTTTTATAAAGTGATGTGAATGAAAAATGTTGAAGGAGGTGAAGTGATTGTGACTAATTCGTTAATAATGGCGATGTCGTGAGGGTGATGGTCCTAGTGGGAGCCCGACGATCGTGTTTCCATTATTGAGAATATGAGGTTATGAGGTTCGAGGAAGAATGAGAATATCGTGAGGGGAGAAGGCCCCAGAGGGAGCCCATTTATGGGAGAAGGCCCCAGAGAGAGCCCCGACGATCGTATTTCTATTCGATCATGTTAGGCCAAGGCTCAGTTGACCGGTGAGAGCGTCGCTGATGTCCCCGCCGTCCAGTACTGTGGTTATATGTAGATGGATCCATCGATCATGTCATGTCATGTCCGGAAAGTCACAATTAACGATCTGAATTCAACAAAAAAAAGGAAATGGAAATGGAAAAATGTTCATGATCATGTTAAAGGCTTTATGTCATGTCATGTTGAGAAAAAGGAAAAAGCTAAAGTTATGTTTGCATGTCATGAAAAGTTATTTTACGTAAAAGTATTTTCACTGTTGCATGTGGTTTTATATATATTATTTGCTATAAAGATTATGGTAGGTGTGATGAATGCAAGTGAGTTTGAAGGAGGTCTTGACGGATGATCTGACTGGACTAAAGGCGCACACAACCCGAGGACCAGCGCTTCTATTATTACGCATTATGACTTTTGACTCATGATTTATGATTAAAGATTTTTAAGACTATTTATTTATGTTTTGAGAGATTTAGTATGTGCTTTACTTTTCAAACTATTGCTTTTTAGGCTTGGTAAAACATTTGACGACTTCGTTTTATGACTATTTTACTTGATTTTTAAAATGCTAGTTGGTTGATTTTTATTTTAAAAGGGTAAAACATTTTATTAAAATCTTTTCATGGAGTTTAGGTGAGTGGTCAGAAAAAAAAAATTTCTAGTACTTTTAAAGCAATAAAAAGGGCAGGACGTTTCACAACATATGTCAGTGCAAGAACAACGATACGAATGACACACTTCGGGCCACTTTTGGCTCGTCTTCCCTAATGATTTGAACAAAACTTGAAACATGAAAGTTATAGCCTTATATCTTATCTTTCTAATGAAAGTAGACTCATATCAATTAGATCAATATACAAAACATTATGCTAAAAACCACAACTACTGCCACATTTTTCATACCATTTCTGCACTTCCATTACCTATTTGGCTCAAGATCAACTTTTTATTCTACCTATTCATTTCCATAATCATCACCAACTATGAACATAATATCAAAACAATAACCATAAACAATGACAATATTTTAACCATTCCAATAAACATATTTCCTAAACACCCAACCAAAAATAATATCATAAACAATAAAATGCTAAAAGGTTGGGATATTATTACAACATACATATTATTAAGGTTCTTAATTGAACTTTAAAAAATTAATTACTTAATTAAACCAGTTGGACTTGAATAATTAATTAATTAAGCTCATTAAGTATTTAAATTAATGGGTCCTAAGCTTATATATATGTGTATTAGGCTTAGGGTTAAACACAATTCATTCACAATTTTTCGAAAAACCCTAGCCTCCAAGATAACGCAATTTTTCGAATATCACTCTCCTCTCTCTCTCAAAAATTCGGCCACCCTCTTTGCCAAAGGGGATTGAGTTGTCTCTCAATTTTAATCTCCAACGTTAAAACTTCTTGCAAATATTCTAGTGCTATTTGGAAGAAGAACAAATCTTCTGGTCGTGGACTTGGTAGAAAGATTGAAGAAAGGAGTTTGTGAAGAAAGTTCGTAGGGAATTCATCAAGAGCTATTTCCGCTAACCCCGGAATAGTTGGAGCCGTGTGAATATTTCACCAAAGGTATAAAGTTTAAACTCCCTATGAATGTTTGATTTTAAAAACCATACGAGTACCCAAAACAAATATATTTTGATTGTCAAAATAAAATAAAAATTTTAAAACTTACGCTGCGTTTGAGCACGAAAAAACCAAGATCCAACAATCATATGTTCAACATTTAAGGAAAACATGATCAACATTAACTCTAAGTCTTACTAACTCTTGGAATCGGTTAGGTGTACATACTTTGATTATATCAGTATTCCTTTGTCATTATCCTTTTTAGAACCAGTCTTGATGAATCATTTAGTTACTTAGTCCATATTTATTAGTTTGGTTTTTATTTTGTAAATTCACCAAAATCAATAATAATTGTCTGAAAATTTCAAAATCAATAGATTGTATCTATCCCCACATATCTTCATGGAAGGCCACTCCTTATCTTGAGATCTAATAGTTGAAATTTAGTCATTATAACTAAATAGGGAGAAAAATTAAAATTTACTCGATGTAAAATGGAGAAGTCATTTTGACACCCGATACAAGGAGACATAGATAATCCATATTATTTCTCTCTTCAACTAGGCTCAGTTCATATTGTAGAGAGAATATTATTAACTACGTTTTATTTGAAATTCACACATTAATATCTATTTAAATAAAACTCACACATTAATATGTATTTATATGCATACAAATTTGGTAGCATTGTTGATCAAAACCAAACGGGGTACACATGAAAAAATGGAAGATTATATTTTTGGTTCTGTAATTTTTGCTTCTTTTGGCCCTGTTAAAAATGAATTTGCATTTTTAATCTTGTAATTAATATGTTTTTTTATTTTTGGACCTGTTACGGTCAAATTACATTTTTAGTTCGGTAACTTGCAAGGTTTTTTCATTTTCGAGCTTGTTAACGGTAAATTTACATTTTTAGTCCTGTAATTTGAATTTTTTTTTCATTTTTGGTTCTTTTTCTCGGACATGAATGCCGCATTGATTCTTGGAAGAAAATTCAATACATGTCGCGATTTTTTTAGAATATTATTTGGAAGAAAAATCGACGTACTCTAGTTAAAAAGTTGACCAAAAATGAAAAACATACAAGTTACAAGACTACAATTACAGATAATCCGCGTTAACATGATAAAAAAAATGAAACAAAAATGCAAGTTACAAGGATAAAATGCAAATTCATTTTTAAAGTACCAAAAATGGAAAAAAAAGTTATAGGAAAAAATATATAAATGCATTATTAACAAGATTAAAAATAAAAATATAAATAAGTTACAGTACCAAAAATAGAATTTTCCATAAAAATGCAAATTTCGGTGAAAAAAAACAGGAAAGTGCAAATTTCAACCCAAATCACCTTTGAGAATTCCAACTACACCCTTAACCTTGATTACGCGGATCACTATAAATGCCATTCCCACAGTTTTCCTCTCACCTTTTCACATGCAAACAAGAACCACCACCCCCTTCATTACACTTCTAGGCAAACATCTTCATGTATCTATACATATATACACAACACATAGAGATATATACACACATATATATACATAGATATATGAGCAAAAATTTTCTTAATTTTGATAAAATGATCCGTTGTTCGAATTCTCAATGCAACAGCAATAGTCACAACAGCCGCAATTGTTCGACGAAAGCATCCACCACAGGGATCGGCGGTGGAGAAGGTGGTGTCAGGCTGTTTGGGGTGAGGTTGATGGATCGATCATTCATAAAGAAGAGTGCGAGTATGGGAAATCTGAACTCAAATCACTCGGCTGCGCCGGCGTCGGCGTCGGCGGATTTGCCTGATGGGTATCATTCGGATGATCTGGCGCACTGGTCTGCAGCTGATGCTGCTTTCCATCGAGCTCAGAGGAAAAGAGGTCTTTATTTTATTAGGGTTTGATCTCTTTGCATGTGAGATTAATTGGGATAATTGATCAATTTTTTTCGTGGTTGGGATTTGCATGCGGATCAAATCCGGACCGGGATAGATTGAGGATTCTTGAAATTATTTAGAAGATTGTTTGATTAAGTTTTTTCGAAGCTTTGCATGTTGGGGTGATTGTTGATTCTGAGTTAATTTTTAAAAATTTTTGCGCTTTGCGTGTGATTTTAGTTAAGTTATAAATTTCATGTTTGAATAAAAGAAAATTCATGAATTATCGAATTGTTTCCACTTAATTTCAGGATTTTTTGTTCTTCACTTCCGATGCGTTTTGTTTATTCGCATTTTTTTTCCCTTTTCAATGTAAAAGTATATCCAAAAAAAAAGTGCAAGAAATTTGAGCAGATTAATTTTGTTAATATACATATTAATATGAAAATTTTCTGATGTTCTTTTCCCAATATCGCTTTTGCTTGGTTCTCTAAACAATTATTAATGTTAGGGGTTTGATTTCTTATATCACTGCTTAGAAAATGTGAAGTTCTCCATTGATGTTAATATGATTTTATGATTAAGTCATTCCATGTATGTCTGATACGATTTGGAGAAATTCGTCGTTTCTTATTAATTAAAACATTGATTCTTGAAATTTTTTATATATATGGAGTTTTCAAATAACCTTAACATTTTGGCGCACCCTATATACTTGAGTCAAATTCAGTACTTATGTGCTGAGAAACAGCAGTCCCCAATCTATTTGCACCTTCAATTACATTGGACCTTCCTGTGGAAGGAATATGGTAATGGGATATTCTTGGTCATAATTTAGTCTGTGTCTGTGAAAATCTTTACGTTACCTAAACTTGGAAAGTCATTCTATGTAGTGTTAGAAAACATAAGACTACTCCTCTTGAATTGTCTTTAACTCTTAGCGTATGTATCTTTTTATGTTGCTATCCAGCAAATAGAAAATGTAAGTTTGGCCTATGCAAAGCTTTTGCTTTCGTAAAAATTAAAGTTATATATAGTCTCGCGCATATCCTGCTCAAATTTTGTACTAGGCCTGATTTATATTACACGCTTGGATGCTAAAAATTGTATTGTTTCTTTATAACAATGATACATTAGATTGTCATCCATATCAATGAATCTGTAGAATTCAGTTATTCAAGGATTTGACATAAGTAACGTTCAGCAAACACTTGGCTGATATAATTCCACTTTCTTCAAGTATCAATAAGTGATCTGTCTTTTTTCTTTTTTAATGCCAGGTACCCCATGGACAGAAGAAGAGCACTGGAAATTCTTACACGGTCTACAAAAGTTGGGGAAGGGTGATTGGCGGGGCATATCAAGAAACTACGTCCCTTCACGAACGCCGACTCAAGTAGCTAGCCATGCTCAGAAGTACTTCATTCGTCAGAGTAATACCGCTAGAAGAAAGAAACGAAGCAGCCTCTTTGACATGGCACCAGACATGGTTCGTATAGCTTCTCCTCCCCTACCTCTAAATCCCTGCTATGGAGGCGTTTGAACTGAGTAATTCTTTTCTTGTGAGAATCTTTCTAAATAAAAGTGCCTTGGAAAACCTGATGTTTTGTTGGACTTTTAAATCCTTTTAGTGCAAAAAAAAGTTGAAAACAGGAATCCAGATGATGTAGTTTCTGAAGCTCCTTACTCAACTTGTCTTTGAATATCAAAAATATGTTTTTCAACTATCATACACAAAAAGCATACATCATAAAAAATTCTGCTGATGAAGTATTTTTTTAAGCCAAGTGATTCTATATCCAAACTTACTAAATCTATATTGTGAAAGTAAATGATTTGTTTAAAATATCAGGAAGCATTCTCATCATCAATGCCTGAAGGCCCAGAGCGATGCAGCAGCCAATCTCTAGTGATCACCACAGACAATGAAAAACACATTGTTTCATCATCTCATGTGACAGTAGGTATCGACAGTTCATTGCCTTCTCTAGCGCTGACCCTGAAGCCAGATTATATGCCCTTGCCATTCCAACTGTGGCCACCGAATGCATCTTCCGATAACGGTGATGAATCCCAGATATCTCTCCCACTAATACTTAATCCAGCACTAGTCACTCAAAAAGAACCGGTAAAGGAAATGGTAGCCATATCTGAGCTGAATTTAGGAGGGACAGGAACTTTCCAAGTCGAGCCTTCATCACTCTCCTTGAGGCTACCCAGGGATCAATCAACCATTGATTAGGAGCAGTTTAAACGGGAGAATAGTTGCTCCCTAATCTCCATTGTTAGAATAGATGCACAACGAACCAACTTGCGGCTTGAGTTTTGTTGATTGTTATTTAAAAAAATTTATTTTAAGAATATTTTACGGTTTTATCTAATGACATTTACTTTATCTGTATACTCATGCAACCTGCATAGATAAACCCTTGAATATATTAAAGGTACCATGAGATCAACCTCTCGAAGTAAAATCATGAACTCAATAGGAAGTGTGTCATATATTCTAAACAGGTTCCTAATCGAATCAGCCGTCTAAAATAAAGATAAAGGTCGCTTGATCTTGATACTAGCATATGTGATGTAAACGTCATGTTTCATTATTAAGGATATAGAGATCCATTCATACAGAAGGATAATCATTTGATGATGAAATGAACAATCCTCTCTTGGACTGTCCAAGTGGTTATCACTTATCGAGTAGAATGGTTCGCGGTTATGCTTGACATATCATTTGTCCTTTGACCTGGGATAATGTAGAAGCTCTACATACTAGCATGCAGTTTGATTACTTCATTGAGGGTGATCATGTGACGAATGTTGGGTATAGTTTCGAAATATATAGAAGCAAATACATTTTAGTCGAGTATTCACCATTTGCCTACGATTGAAGATATCCTATGCGATCTGATGAGTTAATAGTGCAAGGAATCTCTGGCGAGAGCAAGACGTGTGCTTTAGGGAAAAATGTTTTCCTAGTTGCATATGCCATATCACTAATATTACTCAAAGATGTATCACATCGTTATCGAATTCATTTGCAATTCTCGATATACGAATGATTGTAGATTCAATCGAGATATATGAGTTGAATGGACTTTATTGTACGTTAGCCACAACTTAAGGTTCTTGTAGATACTATCAATGATATCTAGGGGATCATAGGATGATGCTACTAGGCGCTCTTACCATGATCCTATAGGTTCAATCAGATTTGAGTTTTGACATTCTTGATCATAGGGTTTATTAAAAAGAATGATGTTAATTAGGATAAGTTCGAATAAGAATAAATGTTTTTTTAAATCACAGAAGTTATGAACTCACAGCTAGCTGTATTCCTGAACCATTAAAGGTCATATAAGTATCGGTTTCCCATTGAAGTAGTATACTTCAAGATGTTGAATTTGGCGATTGTTGTTTAATGGCAATTAAATTGCTTATAAAGGAGTTTATAAGTTGATTCCATATATTGGAAGTTAGCTTAACTGCTATCTAAGTAAGGAGAATGAAACTGTGTGTTTTGGTGAAAGAGTTCACAAAACTAGCAGCCGCAAAAAATGGATAAGTGAAAATTTTAATATTCGAAATTTTCTATTTCTTTATATGTTTGCATGATATATTAAACATGAAAATTTCAATTAGTGAAAATAGGGAATCTTGATGGAAATATGTTAAGATCAGTTTGAAGGGTCAAAGTGTTTAAAATGGAGGGTTGAATAAACATTTTAAGATTTTTGACTCTTTTTCGATAATGGTGAATCAGTTTTGTGATAAATTGAATTAAAAAATCTTGTTATCGATATTAATCATTAAACTAATTTAAATACAGAAATAAACTAATTGATAGATTGAATACTCAAAAAATAATTGAAACAAAAAACACAAAGATTTTATGGATGTTCTGTGATTGCCCGTTATCCTAATCACAATTTATTAACATGCAATCGTGATTAATCAGTAAACAGCGGAAAAGTGAGTTAAAAATTTGCGTTTGGGTCTATAAAAATTTCGGCATGACCTATCTATAAATAGGACATACCAGAAAATCAAATACTCAAAATAAACAACATATGCCCCCAATAAACACAACAACATAAACATGTGTCAGCCAGACACAATCAGGACATATACAAACCAAAATATCATAGAGCCGACAAGGCTCGATAATACCATAATACAATCTTCCAAATATATACATATAGTATCTGGGAGACAGCAACACCGCGCGGTACCTAAATACAACTGAACCCACTCTCAAGGAGCTTTGGTACTTCCTGAGGCTTCCTCCCGAGAGCCTGAGGTCTAACCACCTGTACCACCTGTCATATCCACACACAAAAGACACGACAGCCCCATCTCGGGGGTAGAAACCCCAGTACGAGACATCAAGTAACTACGATATATGACATAGAAATGCAATGATTCCTTGCATGAATGCAATGCATGTATAGGTGCAAGATATCAGGATATCAGGAATCAAATGATCGATATCAGCAATCATACATATATGCTCGAGCTGGTCCACGACTCAGCAGATCGTGCCTGGTATATGGCCCAGCCTCGAAGCCAGCAACTAGCTAAGCCGGATCGAATCAAGGTAGCTGTGAGGCCCATTTACTCTAACGACAATTAATGATCAAACAATAATGGTTTGATTTAAAACTGCAGCGGAAATGGTTTAAAATACTTTAAAACAGACCTCAGGGCCTAGAAAAATTTCGGCATGACCTCCCCGTAAGCAGGACATCCAGAAAAACTCAAGCAGCATTTTATATCAAAATATACTCCAACTAGAGACATAAAAACAAAAACCAAAGTCAACAACCATAGCCGCACTGGCCAGGACTAAACAGAAATTAAAACTTACCACATACTCACCAGATCATAAGAATCATAGGGTCGACTCATAACATCACAAAAACAACCAAATATCACTACAAATACATGGGGCATCTCCTCGGAAAATAAACTACAATACAAGACTGAAACAAACTCAAGACATACATATAGACTAACTGGGAAACTCCACTGACAGAACCAAGCAATCCAACCTCAATCCCGAGCTCCACTGGCGGAACCTCGGCTTGATGCTGCAAAACGACTCGGGATATCTACCATGGTGCCCAATAGCAACCACAGCAGCCCCCCCAGTAAACTACTGAGGTTAGGATTCTGGTATGAAACAGTTCAACTATAACAACAATAATCATAAATCATGCATAATCATATAATAAAATGTAATATGCAATGCATGAAAGGCTCAACGAATAATCTGGATAACAGGAGCCAACAAACGTTACGATAACATCTAGAATAATGCTCGAGCAACAACACAGGGGAGCTACATCGTCATGCAGCTAAACCGCCCTGCCAAGTATGCGAGGTATGCCAAGCTGTGCTGAATAACGCCCCTGACTCGGCCTCCATACAGCTGATACGCTATAACAGGATGGCACAACAGAACAAACTAGATGACACAATCCCAGCGCTCACCTCAAAAGGCTGCACTAACCACGGGATTGTTCAATTACATCTACGGTTTCATGTGTATAGGCCTATCAGCCACACAATGATCTCGAGATAAACAATAGTGACAGATAACAACGGATATCAACAATGGGCTAACAAGAACGATAGGGCTCAACATGAATGTCATAACTGTATGCCCGATGCTAAATGCCAATAATATATCATAATAATAAACATAGATCACAACGAAGTCATTTAACAATTTACAACAGTCAACAAGTCATAAACACGATCCATGTAACACAGAATGACAATTAAACATAATTTATGTTTTACTGTCGTATGTTACCGAGCTGTAACATACCTATACCGATTGATAACGACAACAAGCTCAACTTTGATCTCCTCGGCCTAACAATAAGATGATATAACAAGTCGAGTAAATTTCCAATTCAATACAATATTTCCAAATTTCAGCTTGTACCTATACTAAGTTTTAAGGTCAAAACTTAACCAAAATATACTTATCATACATGGTTGGAATCCTAACTTAAAAATCCATATTTCATCAGAAGATGTCAACAAGAAATTCAATAATCATGACATGGATAAACATCCACAACCAGAATCTAGAAAAATGAATTCTGTTACAGTTTCAGATTCGGCACCTATGACCATAAAATTCATATCTAATTCATTTTTGATCCAAATCAATATCCGCCAATTGGAAATGAAAGATAACTTAATTATCTAAGTTTTTACAGTTTAAACCATCTTCAGAATCTCGGTAGATTATTATCAGAATTTTAAAGAACACACTGCTGCTTCCGAATTCGCGGACAGAATATCATACACTGAGCAGTTCCAGAAAAACAAGCATAACTTGCTCAATTCGTAATGGAATTTAATGAATCTTATATCATTACAAAGACAACGCATATCTCTACAACTTTGTTATTAACCAAAAACCCAGAATCTGAGTGCAAACATGCCATAAACCCAAATTACAGTAGGTGTTGTACACAGCTCCAACACAAAATTCCATTTTGACACATTTTGGTAGAAAAATCATATCAAAATTGTTTCTTACCAAAATTCGATGATTCTAGCGGATATAAACAGCAAACTTAAACCACTACAAAGTTTAGTTAGTTCAATTCTGCAAATTCAAGTTGTATAAATCGCAGCAACACAAAACGCTCACCCCAAAACCGGAAGAATTCGCGCAGAAACAGAGCACCGGAACAGCATCTTTGATCTACCCGAATCCTTGCTCAAACTTCGCGATTTTTGAATTAAATTGAAGCTTAGGATGTTAGGAAGACACCCCTTAAGACCGATCGAGATTTGGACGTTAGACGGAGGAATTATCGCGATTTTCTCGCAGCCGCTACACAAGTGACAGGAATTTGGGGTTTCCTTCTTTCTTTCCTTTCTCTTCTTTCTCTCGTTTCTTTTCTCTTTTGAATGAGATATGTGTGTATTGTATGCATTTAATAATAATAATGGATCACCAAAATAGTAACCCAAGCCCATTTATCCCGGTCTGAATTTATTTTGCTCTCGTGTGTTATTTAAACTCTATATGTATTTTATATCGTTAAATTCTCCGATATTCTAAAATACATATTTTTAACACACTTATTGAATTTATTTGGCATAAATAATTATTTTAATTTACAACTCAATAATTATTCTAATTATGCAAAAATTACCGGATAATTAATTACAGGGCCTTACAGTAGCCAAACATCTCCAGGACACCATATCATATCATACATATATAACGGATCTCAACCGAAATATAACTTGATCTAAAAAACAGATAGGCTCAATATGATATGTTCAGTGGTATTGATGTGTCTAACTAAAATAAAATGTGTGTGAACAAAAGAAATATTTTATTTTATTTTGCACATCAATTACCAACTGATAATATGCGAGTCCGGATATAATATCACATAAATCAACTTAAATTCCTCAATTTAAAATTATTAATCTTAATTATCACCAAATAACATATAATTAAATTGGGTCATTACATTTCTCCCCCTCTAACAAAAGATTTTGTCCTCGAAATCGAAACACACAACACACACCTTTTAGACAATATAGTCAAACATCTACCACTGATCGTACATAGGAAAGTCAGAGTACATGGAATAATTTGTGACAATTTCAAACAAGTGAGGCCAGTCTTGACGCATTTTAGCCTCCAGTTCCCGTGTAGCCTCTTCAGTCCCATGTCTATTCCACTGTACCATAACCAGCGGAATCTTCTTGTTTCGAAGTTGCTTATCCTTTCGATTAAGAATCTGTATAGGATACTCAACATAGCTAAGAGAACTGTCCAACTCCACATCCTCGGTTTCAGAATATGAGATAGATCTGGGTCATACTTCCGCAGCATAGAATAGATACATGAAACACATCATGCATAGCAGACAAACTCTGCGGAAAGTCCAATCTATAAGCCAATAAACCGATTCTCTCAACAATAATATACGGTCCAATATAACGTGGAGCTAACTTCCCTTTTCGCCCAAATCTCATCGTGCCACGGAACGGTGACACTTTCAAGAAAACTTGATCGCCAACCAGAGATTCTAAAGGCCTGCGTCTTTTATTCGCGTAGCTAGCTTGACGATCCTGAGATGCTTTCATCCTTTTTATAATCAAATTTATCTTTTCATTCATCTCTTCAACAAACTTAAGTTGTACCAATTGTTTTTCTCTGATTTCACTCCAACATACGGGCGATCGACACCTTCTACCATACAAAGCTTCGAATGGTGCCATCCCAATAGTTGTTTGAAAACTATTATTGTAGGACAATTCAATCAATGGTAAATATTCTTGCCAGTTTCCACCAAAATCCATGACCACTGATCGTAACGTATACTCCTCTCTGTCTGACCATCTGTTTGGGGATGATAAGCTGTACTCATTGCCAACTTAGTACCCAAAGCATTCTGAAGACTACTCCAAAACATGGAAGCAAATCTAGGATCTCGGTCGGATACAATAGATACTGGAACTCCATGCAATCGAATAACATTATCCACATATAATCGTGCCATTTTATTATAAGCATAAGTACGATCGTATGGAATAAAGTGTGCTGATTTGGACAATCTATCGACTATCACCCAGATAGCATCACAACCTTTGTTTGAACTGGGCAAGTGAGTCACGAAGTCCATTGCAATATGTTCTCAGTTCCATTGTGGTATTTCTAAACTCTGTAACATACCTCTAGGTTTCATTCTCTCGGCTTTAACCTGCTGGCAGATCAAACAATTCGCTAAAAATTCAGAAATATCTCTTTTCAAAGCATCCCACTAGAAATATGGCTTCAGTATGTGGTACATCCTATGAGTACCAGGATGAACACTATGACGGCTACAATGTGCCTCTTGAAGCAATGCTTCTCTCAATCCTGTGACATTTGGTACCACTAACCTGTTATTCATTCGTAAACAACCATCCGATGAGATATTGTATTTATCTGGGTTACCAGACAAAACCAAGTTTTTCGATTTCTTAACATGTGGATCATTATTTTGAGCTTTCTTAATCTTTGAACTAATCTTCGGCTCAAATTGTAAAGCAGAAACAATAAAATGATTGCCTTTCGGCTGAAAAGTCAAACCAGAAGTACGTAAATCATCATAATTCTGTCAGACATGGATAGATGCTATCATAACATCCTTATACGTCCGGATAAATGCATCTGTAACCTGATTCATTCTTCCTGGCCGATATTGTATTTCACAGTCAAAATCCTTCAGTAAATCTAACCATCGTCTCTGCCTCATATTCAGTTCTGATTGAGTAAACAGATATTTCAAACTCTTATGATTTGAGTAGATAATAAACTGCTCACCATATAAATAATTTCGTCAAACTTTTAAAGCAAAAACAATGGCTGCTAGTTCAAGATCATGAACAGGATATCGGGATTCATGTGATTTCAATTGCCTTGAAGCATAGGCAATAACTTTTCCATGCTGCATTAAAACAAATCTCAAGCCTCTCGATGATGCATCAGTACAAACCACAAATCCACCTGACCCAGATGTCAATGCCAACACTGGTGCTGTTGTCAGCTTCTCTTTCAATAAGAAAACTCTTTTCACATTCATCTGACCAAATAAATCTAGCATCTTTCTTGATCAGTTGGGTAATAGGTCGAGCAATCTGAGAAAATCCTTCAATGAATCGTCTGTAACAGCCGGCCAATCCCATAAAACTTTGAATCTCCGGTATATTGGTTGGTTTATCCCAATTCAAGAATGCTTAAACTTTACTCGGATCTACCGATATACCTTGGGTTGATATCACGTGACCCAAAAATATCACCCTATCCATCCAAAATTCACACTTCGACAAATTAGCATACAACTGAGAATTTCGAAGTGTTTGAAGAACCAATCGTAAATGCTTCTTATGTTCCCGTTTTGATCTTGAATACACCAGTATATCATCAATAAAGACAATAACAAACTTATCAAGAAAATTTCTGAATACTCTATTCATCATATCCATAAACACTGCTGATGCATTTGTTAAACCAAACGGCATTACTATAAATTCATAATTCCCATATCTAGTTCTAAAAGCTGTTTTAGAAACATCTTCTTCTCTAACCCGAAGTTGATGGTATCCTGATAGCAGATCGATCTTCGAATAAACAGAATTCCTTGAAGCTGATCAAACAAATCATCAATTCTAAGCAGAGGGTATTTATTTTTAACTGTGACTCGATTGAGCTGCCTATAATCAATGCACATTCTCATGGAACCATCTTTCTTCTTTACAAATAGTACATGTGCTCTCCAGGGTGACATACTAGGGCGTATATAACCTTTTTTGAGTAAATCTTGTAACTGCTCTTTCAATTCTTTCAGTTTTTTAGGAGCCATTCTATACGGCGCTCTAGAGATTGGCGCAGTACCCGACATCAAGTCGATGCTAAAATCAATTTCTCTCTGCGGTGGAAAGCCTGGTATTTATTTAGAAAAGACATCGGGGAATTTTTTCGCTACTGGGATGTCAGATAATTTCGGTTCTTTCTTTGTAGCATCCACATCATAAATTATATATCCCTCGTTTTCTAAAGATAATAATCTAAATATTTCTATCGCTGAGACTAACGGTATCTTAGCCTGTGATCATCGACCATAAAAATTCCATTTGCTACCATAGTATGGCTTAAATCGTACTACACCATGAAAAATATCTACAATGGCTCAATAACAGGACAGTGTGTCCATACCAATGATACAATCAAAATAATGCATCGGTAATACAATCAAGTTTGTGATCATAATTCTATCATCGAAATGCATCACACAGTCTAACACAATTTGCCCAGATGGAATAAATCGACCAGCTGGCGTAGACACAGATATAGTTTCATGAAATGGTGTAGTCAAAAGTTCATATTCATCAACATAATCGGATGCAATGAATGAATGAGATGCTCCAGTATCAAATAAAACTCGTGCAATATGATCGCAAATAATGCAAGTACTTGCGATCACCCCGCCTAGAGCCTCTCTGGCCTGATCCTTAGTCAAAGCATACACTCGGGCTTGTTGGGGACCCTGAAAAGACTGTGGCACATTACGCCTGAGTGGCTGCATCTGTCCTTGTGCACGGCTCGGACAAACTCTGGCATTATGCCCTGGCTACCCACAATTATGACATGATCCCTGTACTCCGCTACACTGCGTAGTAGAATGTCTACCCCTACATCTATCACATAAAATAATGGGGTACTGTCCACCTGTCGCACTTTGTGAACTGCTCGAACTAGAGGAACTAGACTGATATTTCTTTTTAAAATGTTTTCCTTTTGGTCTGAAATGTTTTTGTTTTTGCTCTTGGTATGACTGTTGAGATGAAAAAGATGGTGTACCTGCTGAAAAACAGAACCACCACTAGGCATTGGTGGAGCCTGTGGTTGTCTACCTCTTTTTAATCCAGCTTCAATTCCAATCTCCTTGTCCACAGCTTCTGCATAAGTTGTAGGCGACCCAGCCATAACCATAGCATGTATTTGAAAGTCCAGTCGTTCTAAAATTTTGAAATTTTTCCTTTTTCACTGACAGCCACATGTAGTACATAAGTGAGAAGAGTTGAAATTTGTCGACCATATTCTTCAACAGACATATTGCCCTGAACCAGTCGATGAAATTCCGATTCTCTGGCTGAATAGTAGGATGGTGGAGCATATTCTTGGAGAAATTTAGCACGAAACACCTCCCAAGTGATCTGTGTAATGCCCGAGAATTTTATGTTGATAATCTGAGATTAATGATTATGACTTGTAGCGCTTATCGATGGATCCAGTCGCGATCAGAATGGGACATGCACGATTTAGCCTAAGTTGAAATCCCATAGGTATCGCGCACATGTGCGGCAGAGAGGCGCGCATATGCGCGAGTTCCATGGGCCGAGGTCAAAGGCCTCGCGCATATGCGCGAGAAGCGACGCGCATATGCGCGAGTTGCTGGAATTGATTTATACGGAGACCGTAGGTCTCGCGCATATGAGCGAGAAGAGTGTGCGCATATGCGCGAGCAGCAGAACAGCCAAAATGCCGAGACCAAAGGTCTCGCGCATATGCGCCGGTTGAGGTCGCGCATATGCGCGAGACGTGTAATTCAAAGATGAAGCCATTTGCCCTTGATATGCATGATATATATATATATATATATACAAATCTTCATTCATCCTCCCTCCTTTCCTCAGCAGTCATCGAGACAAGTTTCAGAAATTCTCAAAGCTTCAAGTTTGATTCGTATTGTGATTTCACGCGATCCGACCGTCTGATTTTCAATCCGAGTGTAGATTCTTGTTCCTCTCATCAAAGGCTTCAAGGGGATGTAAGTTTCATTCATTTCTTGCATGATTTGAAATTCAGATGTTGGGGGAATTATAGTTTGGTTGATAATATGTGTTCTTGTGATATCGGAGAGCGTATAATTGAAACCGGATCGAAGAAATGGTACCGTATGCATTTGTTATGAATTTCAGCATATATTGATTGAATTGAATAGATTTTTGACATGCTGGAATTAGAATTGTGATGATATGGTATTGGTTATGCATTGTTGAGAGTTGGTTATTGTTGAGTTGATGAAGACATCGAGTTTACGCCGTTATGCCGTCAAAATTATCTCGAGATTGAGTATCGTACTTCACATATATTATTTTGAGCTAGAAGTTGATATGGTGCATTGTATATATGTCATTTCAGATTTGTTGTGACAAGATTCGATATCGAGACCTCGACATTTTTAAAGACTACGACGAGGAAGGTATAATTCATGTTGGTTCGGGAAGATAAAACTCGAGTTAGATTTTATTCGAGTTTCCCAAAATCACATACTAGATTTCTATATCTTGCTATGCTTGTGCTTTATTTTGATTTATGTATAAGCATTGAGATAGGAGAGTCATTGGCAGAATTGCCAAGTTCTAGACGTTCGGTGGTATCGAAGCACAGGAGAAGATCGACTCCGGTTGTAGATATTCGATACAGACAGGGCCGAAGTCTAGGAATAAGACGTACCGCCACCACGATTGGGAGGTTAGGTGGGAGACTTGTTACGTCTTATTCACACCGGGATCTCTAGATTAGATATGAATTGAATCAAAGATATGAGTTTGATTTAGATTATTTGACTTATTATGATTATGTTTCATATACTATAAGATGTATTGTTGTTGATTTCACTCATGATAGTATGTTCATGATTTATATTGTGTATATGCATGTATACATGTTTTATACTGGGATTTGTTCTCACCGGAGTATCCGGCTGTTGTTGTGTCTGTATGTGTGCATGACAACAGGTGGGACAGGATCAGGGTCACGCAGAGGATGAGAGATCGAGTTAGCGTGGAGATTTCGGGCGTAGCAGATGAACTAAGAATGTTTATATGTGACATGTAGTTGTGGTAAACTCTAGTTGTATTATGGAAAAGGAATAAGACATGTATTTACCTTTGTTGAAATAAAATAAAGAATGTTGTTTGTGTATGATTTTATACAACTGTTTTTGATATTAAAAGCAAAATTTTGACCCACATTTTCTAGCAAAGATCCACTTAATCCCAAAAAGAATTGAGTTAGAGCCCGGGTCTCCACAATCTGACTACCTGTTTGTTGCAGTACATTTGTAGTAGCCTCCCACCAACGCTGTGCACTATCCCGTAGTTGGAGAACTGCTATAGTTAACCTTCTATCAGAATCATAATGTACTATGTTGAACAAGAATTCCATATGTTTCAGCCATTCTTCTGCTCGATCACTTCCTTCATTCCCAAAAGAATTTCGCGGGATGCATATTCTGAAATCGAGCTACAGGCAATTCCATTTCATCAACTCTGTGCACCAATTGTTCTACCTCTGCATCAGCTTTATTGGCTACCTCTGCAACAGGATGCCCGCGCCTACCTCAAGGAGCTCTGTCATTTCCTCAGATATTCTGTGCCCCGGACTCCTGAGCCACTTCTTTTCCTTTCCCTTTATTTCCTCTAGTTGTCATTCTACAGAATTTAAGGTTAAATTCTTAAAATATTCAATAACCTCAATATAATCCAAAGCACCGAAATAAAACTCCAATGTATAGTCTACATGTCATATCCCTAAGATAATAACATGTACTTCACACAAGGCAAGATCAAGTAATTTGAAATAATCAAACACATGCGGAAAAATTTCTTGTGCCTAAACTCGAGTGTACTAACTCTAGTGCGAGCGTATCCCAGTCTACGCTCTGATACCAACTGTGAGGACGCGTTATCCTAATCACAATTTATTAACATGCAATCGTGATTAATCAGTAAACAGTGGAAAAATGAGTTAAAAATTTGCGTTTGTGCCTATAAAAATTTCGGCATGACCTTCCCATAAATAGGACATACCAGAAAATCAAATACTCAAAATAAACAACATATGCCCTCAATAAACACAAAAACATAAACATGTGTCAGCCAGACACAATCAGGACATATACAAACGAAAATATCATAGAGGCGACAAGGCTCAATAATACCATAATACAATCGTCCAAATATATACATATAGTATCTGGAAGACAGCAAGACCGCGCAGTACCTAAATACAACTGAACCCACTCTCAAGGAGCTTTGGTACTTCCTGAGGCCTCCTCCCGAGAGCCTGAGGTCGAACCACCTGTACCACCTGTCATATCCACACACAAAACACACGACAGCCCCATCTCGGGGGTTAGAAACCCCAGTACGAGACATCAAGTAACTATGATATATGACATAGAAATGCAATGATTCCATGCATGAATGCAATGCATGTATAGGTGCAAGATGTCAGGATATCAGGAATCAAATTATCGATATCAGCAATCATACATATATGCTCGAGCTGGTCCACGACTCAGCACACCGTGCCTGGTATATGGCCCGGCCTCGAAGCCAGCAACTACCTAAGCCAGACCGAATCAAGGTAGCCAAACATCTCCAGGACACCATATCATATCATATCATACATATATAACGGATCTCAACCGAAATATAACTGGATCTCAAAAACAGATAGGCTCAATATGATATGTTCAGTGGTATTGATATGTCTAACAAAAATAAAATATGTGTGAACAAAAAAAATATTTTATTTTATTTTGCACATCAATTACCAACTGATAATAGCGAGTCAGGATATAATATCACATAAATAGCAAATATATCATACACAGGATCATCAGATGCCTCTGCCGGACATCGTGAAAATAACTGATCTCTACGTACCTCAACTAATTTACCAGTAACTTAAATCATCAAGAAAGTGTTGGAAACGCCAACTCAGACAGTTCTCCTGAATATTAATTTAAATGGTCTTATTATCATATAAAATTCCACAACCATTTAAATTCACTAACAATCCAATTTCAACTATTTCGGCATTTTAATTCCTAAAATTCCAATATTCGCCTAAAATGCCTAAAATCAATTATAATTAACAATTCTAAGGCATAGAACTCGCTGATACTCGATTTATAGTCTCAATTTAAACATTCTGAAATTTTTCGATACCTCGAATCAACTCAAAGTTTGTACCTGCATCCAAAAATATAACCAATATCAATATTGATATCAAATTTAACCAAAAAATGGACAAATCCTTAAACAATTTATGGAATCATAATTTATACCTCAATATATATATATATCAAAACGAAGCTTATGACTCAAAGAACAAAAGCCCTCAATCAATTTCCGAACTCCGGCAACGTACGGCGACGATTTAACGGAAAAAGGGGCGACAGGTTTTCAAAAAGTGCTGAGAGAAACTTTAATATGGGTATCAAAACGTAGCTCTCGTCGTGAGCTTTTCAACCATATATTTATTTGAATTTTTCGGCGACCGGTGCGGCAACAATCGACGATCAAAGGTGGTGAAATGGGTTTGAAGATTTGGGGAAAAAAGTTACGGGAGATGAGAGAGGAAATCGGTGATGATGATGATGATGATTATTATTTTTTTATTTATTTATTTTCCTTTTTTATT
>NC_133320.1:10844318-10864671 GCF_012295235.1 Primulina huaijiensis | reverse complement strand
ATAGCAAGTAATACATAATAAAACCACATGCAACTTTAAAATAGGACATACATACTTGAAACTTGAACTTGCAAAATGAACTTGAACATACGTACGTACATACTTAGACGTGCCGTCAACATAAACTTTCTTAACATGCTTACATACTTGAACATACTTGAACATACATAACTTCATCATTTTTCGTAGAGATATGTTTCAAAGCAAATGACCCATAACATAACCGCCTGATCAGACTAACCACAGTACTGGATGACAGGGACGTATCCACTGCCACATACATGAGATCTCCGTTCATAATTTAACGGGCTGATTGGTCCACGTTCATAATTTAACGCTTTCCAATCTCGATCTAAACCCGTTCATAATTTAACGGGCGGATTGGTCCCCGTTCATAATTTAACGCTTTCCAATCCTAAACATAATTTCGTCACAAGACATTTAGCATACCTCAAAAACTTTAAAATATTTTCTTGCACGTCATACATACTTACTTGGCATTGAGGGATTCGTTGGACTTCGATCGGGGTCGTTGCTGCAACATACTAACGTGAATTCATATCTTAACGGGTGTAACTCAAACGTGACAATCAAACTTACCCACGAGTTCATACATTTCCTTAGGACGTTCTAAAATTCCCGTAACTTGACATTGTTACACATTGCACTAAACCAAGACATCTAACCTCAAAGAATACCATAATATTTCCCAAAACTCAAGTACACGGACCCCGTGCCCAGGTCCGGCTCCGGGTCCGTGTAGGTGCGGTGGAATGACTCGTGAAGAAAAGGGAAAGCACGGACCCCGTGCTGCGGTCCGGGTGGGGGTCCATGTACCTGCGCAATTTGACATAAAAAAGAAATAAAGGCACGGACCCCGTGTCAGGGCCCGTGTGCAGGTCCGTGTGTCATCGATTTTTCTGTACCTGCGAGAAAACTTATGCAATGTCTATTCACCCAATTTAACACTTAAAGGATGTGATTCAACAACTTAAGACTCTTCTTAGGACACCATAACATTGCACCAAAACTCGTACAAACGCCTCAAAACACGACGTCCACTCTACTACCCAATGCAACACAAAATGGGGCGATTGACATCAAATCGATTTCCTACGACTTCCCACTAGTTCAAGTGCCTAAGACATGAAACGTAACCTCAAAAATACTCCAAACATCATTACCAATATATCTATACGCAGCAATAATTACCCGTCGATCTCCAACGAAGCCTGCAACACAAAACTTTAAGAACACATCAATATCATAAATTTCTGAAAACGCAGTTTGAGCAGTCCCACAAAAAACGCAATAACTCACTCGATTTTCATCCAAAAATTTCGAATTTTATATCAAATCGAAGGCATCAAAAAGTATACCTTTTTTGTGTTGAAAGTTTTCTCAAAATCTCGACTGAAAATTGGCAGTTTTAACCAGAACAGTAAAAACGTGATTTAGATCTAAAAATTTTCCTTCAAAATCGATCCAATCAATTATCCGCTCAAACTATGAACATCACACATGAATTTTACGCATAAAATAACGCAACGCATAATATGACATGATCGACGCAACAAAAGAGAGGTTATACGTGCCTTTGATGATAAAATTTACCGAAACGGCGATACCGAAGCGGGAAGGAAGCGAGGCTTGATCCGGGACGAACGTTTCGCGATTTTCTTCAAGAAAAATCAACGAAAGCTCGTTGGAAAATTCAGAGAGGGGCGGCTGCACCCTAGCTTTAGGAACCCTAGGTTTGCTCTTCAAAAAAAAAATGAAAGTGCAAGGGGGATGAGGTGTGTGTGTAGGCGTGAAAAAGTGTGTGTAAAAGTGTGTGTGCGTGAGTTGTGTAGTTAAATTAGGGGAAATTATTGATTAATTAAATAATTAACAACTAATTAAAATACTAGCACTCTTCAAAATTTAATAAAATCCCTCAATTTAAAATAATTCGCACAAGTGTTAAATATTTTAAAGTTCTCATCATAAAAATCACCTAATCAATAAATTAGGCTCTTAAAATACTAAAACTCTATAAATTATTTAGAAAATGCCCCGTCCTCAACTTAAAATAAAATAACACATTTTAAATTGCCAAAATCGTCACCAGTCTTTTCCTCGATCCCGCATCGAATAATCGCCTGAAACATGAAACCCGAAAAATATTTTAACGTGCATCACATAATCCTAAATAATTTAAAATAATGCATTTAAATAAATCATGCATGGCTAAAACTCATTTAAAATTAAGCCCAAATTCAGTACGCGTATAACACATGCATTTATTTAATTATTTAATCATTTAATTAATTTTAAATGAGTTAATAATTAAATAAATGCATGTGTTATACGCGTACTGAATTTGGGCTTTACATAGACACTGCCAAACTAAAACTCTTAGTTTCCTTTATAATTTTTCAGTATACAACTGATTTTCTTTCTTAGCACAACTGATCTTAGAAGATCGAATACAACAGTGTAATGTGCTAGTATTTTAGCTCAAATGATAGCCTCAAAGCTATAAAATATTTATGTTAAGTGTGAGCTTTTCTCTATGAATATCGTAACTGAATTTGTATGTTTGAATTCGAAAATCACTCAGAATGATTGTTCAAAAGTTCTTGTCTCAGCTGAACTACTCGGCTATTTATAGGCTTTGCTTCAAACGATAACATTGAATGCGTTAAATGACTCATATTTGTTGATTTGTCCTTTCTGAATATGTCAATATTCTTCTGACAATAGTACAATATTGTGGCAGTCTGCTAAGCGGCGCTTCTTCTGATAGTTGCAGTCTGCTGCATATGATCTGTCGGTTGGTAGTTGCGTTTTAACTGATGACATGTCAAACTGCTTATCAGCTGAATATATAGCCGATCAGTTGAACTAACTATATGAATGATCGGTTCCAATTGATAGTTCAGTTACCTTTACATATTCAGTTAGCTTCGATCAGTTCAATTGCCTCCGATTATTTAACTCATTAATTATCAGTTCAAAAAACTTCAATTTGGCTAGTTTCAGTTCAAATTAATTCAGTTGAGCCGATTAGTTCTGCAATATTTAAGATTCTAGCAATTTTTCCCTTTTTTGTGTTTGTCAAAACATAGAATTCCAGAACTTATAATTGAAACGTCCTCAACTTTTTAACTTTAAAATCCTATTAACAAAATTTTTTTCATACATATTTTCAAAATTCACCATTTAAAATAACTTAACATTCCATAAATCAAAATAATTTAACATTTAAAAATTTCAAGTGCACAAAAAATCCTAAATCGTCAATTAACAAAATTCAACTCCAACTTTTAACATGATCATACTAACTTCAAAATAAAGCATAAAAATCTCTAATTAAATCATTAACAAAATACTTTAAAACTTTGACTATCAAGCTAATGCAGAAAATAAATTCCCTCGGGGGTGTACAATCGGACTCGATCTACTCAAGCGTCAGCGTCTTCCTCAATATCATAATCACCTGCAGCATTCAACCCTAGTGAGTCTAATGAATCAGTACGTTCTAAACAGGAGTAACAAATAATACACATACAAGCACATGAATTAATATCATTCTTTTATTCAAAATAAGCTTGTAATCATAAATCGTAAAGCTTTTAATCATTTATCATTTTTGGTGAAGTTTGATCCTTGAAAGTGATTTGTTTTTATCCTATGGTCGACTGATCAATCTTACCTCACCATTGAGCATGGGGATGGGCACTAGACACCGACGTAAAATGGAAATACGATCGTTGTGCTCCCTCTGGGGCCTTTTCCCGTAAACGGGATCCCTCTAGGGCCTTCTCCCGGACGATATTCCAAAAAAATCATATATCATATCCTTGTTGTCACAGTCAAGTCACATCCTTCAAAATATTTTTCTTCTCCTTTTAAATCATAAAATATCATGTCCTTTCCACATTCGAAAAACAACATTTTAACAGTAAAAATTGCACAGCTTTATCATAAATCATAAAATCTCAAATTTTCATCATTAAAGTTTTAAAATATCATTTATCATGCGTTATTATGCCTCAGGATACTGCCAACCCATTTCGTACTACCTAGGTGTAAAATGACAGTTTTGACCCTGGACTTAATATTTCTCGATTTTGACTTTTTCTCACTTTTATTGGCTTGAGACCGTCCTAAATAATTATTTAAGTTTAAATTTAATTTTTAATATTTTTATTTAACGTAAACTCGAGATTTTTGATTTAATTCCTTCTTTAATAATTCGTAAAGCGTTTTATTCCCAAATTAATTCAAATTAAATATTTTATTTCCAAACTTTAACCATAAACGTTTCATGCCTTAAATACCCTCAGGAACCATAAATCAACCCTCGTGGACCATGATTCGAACAAGCTCTCCTTTCCTAGCCATTCTCGAAACCTACCTTGGATCAAGCCACGGTTCCCCCAAATCCCCAGCCAGCCTCGAGCCACCGTGGACCAGAACATTCCCAGACCCTCTTGGGCCCTAACCGACCTAGCCTAGGCCAGTGCACTAGCCCTCAGCCCTTGCACTCAAATCCCTTGATCGCGATTGTTTTTCTCTTTTTTTTTTCTTTTCTTCGAGCCATCAAGTACCAGCCGCCTAGAAACCCAACTAGGACTCTACTATACCCTATTTGACCAATCCTAGCCAGCCCTCACCAGAGCTGCGAGCCGCCCCTGCAGTACTCGCCCCTTGCACGCATGGGAAGAGTCCTAGCACATGCGGACTCTTCCTTACGCGCTGCCCCTTGAGTCCTAGCCATTCTAGGACTCTTCATAGCCCTTGAACACCGCCTGCAAAAGGCCGATACCAAGTATGGTCAAGACCTGGTGCAAACCTCCTCATGGTCAAGCCCTTAGTGCCAACGACAAGACCTTTAAACCCTAGTGCTTAGCCCTTAATCCATGCGTTCCCTTATGTCGACTTCCAACCATCATTCTTCACTTATTCTAACCTTTTTCCATCCCTTAAACATCTTATATTGGCAGCGTGATCGTTGGAAATCATAACACGTTCATATACGCATGAAAATCATCAAAACTTTGAAAATAATTTGTTCTATCGTCTACGAATCATGCATACATATTTTTTATGGAAAAATAAACAAAACAAGCATAATATGGATTGAATGATGCGTCATAGGAATTTAGAAAAGTGCTTTTGCGTTTTAAAACGCTGGAATATACGATCGTCGGCGTGGGGTGCGAAGAAGGACGAACAGGCGACATAGACTCCTTGTTTTCTCCTCCTCAAAGTTTCGAAATTTGTGTGTGTTTTGTGTGTGTGATTTCGGATGCTGTAAGCTTAGAAAAAACTATGATTTGCAATTTTAGAGATATTATTTTGCATGATAATGGGCTTGGGTTTTGGGCCTTTGAGTTTAGGAGCAATTGGGTCTACTCATCTTAGGTAAATTCGGTCTAATAGCACCTAAATAATAATTTTGATCTTTTAGAAGTCCCTCGTTTTCCCAAAACCGGCTTCTCAGATAAAATCGAGTTCGTCTCGTAAAATAATTTGAACTCTACCATTTTTATAAAAATGTAATAATATTTAATCGTATTAATAAGCCTTGAAAATAATAATTGAGAATATTTTATCTTGGTCGTCTCCGGTCTCCTTTCCCCATCCTATTATTGAATATTCGGATAACATCTTCAATTCTCATGAAATCATGACCTCTAATCATTTATCATGCAACCAGACCTTTAATCATATAATATGCATCATGTAAGAATTTAAAATCAATTAAATAAAACAATGAAGCAATTTAGTGCGTTTGCATGCATGTTGTTTACGTAGGTTGGCTTTCGGACGTTACAATAATCCTCATTGTAGATAAAATAATCTTCAAATGTATAGATTCATACGAATACAATAAGACCTAACTGAACTGACTAATCTTCACTTCTTAGCTCTTTTGTCAGAAGGTCCTAGATCAGTTGATTGATTAGGTATTTTCTTTGCTTTATCTGATTGCTCTTCTTCCCCATTTTTTTCAACACCAGCAAGGTTAGAAAGAAGGTGGACTTCTGAGCTGACTTGAGATATGTCATTCAGCATCTGTTCCGGCATCAAATCCATCTACTTTGAGATACTTGTGTTCACGAAGTCAATTCGGTTAATAAGCATGTCCTGAGTTTGGAAAAGAGATGGAACTGTCACTCGGTCATTCTTCAGCTGATCTGAAAGGAGAAATAATGTGGTGATATCCTTGGTAACCTGCTTGAGGTTTTCATGGTATTCTCCTTCAAATAATCAAATTTAAGCGTGTGCATCAGCTGAGTTGACTTCATGTCGGAGACAGTTGAGATTAGGTTATGAAAACTGGACTGAATTTCTTCAATTATGACATCATTAGCTATAGGTATTTCAGGAGAGAAAATTATAGATGTGGCAGGTGTGGGGACCCGGACGCTAATCATATTCTTAATCATCATTGGGACAATTTAATCAATTATAATAAACAAGGTCTAAATTTTTTTTTTTTAAAATACAAAGCGGAAACGTAATGTAAATCAATCTGAAATACATATTAAACATAAACATACAAATCACGTATTGTCTATAATAATTCAACTAGGTCCAACTACATATCAGTGATGAATCTTAATTTACTTCTGAGCCCGGATCTCCACGCTAACTAGTCATGTCTCGTTCTCTTCTTGACCCTGATCCTGTCCCACCTGTTGTCATGCACACATACAAACAAGACAACAGCCGGATAACTCCGGTGAGAATTACATTCCCAGTATAAACCATGTATACAAGCAATCATACAAACAATATAAATGCATATAACATGCATTAATAGCATGTATCAAAATCAGAAACATGAATCAAATATTCATCGCATGTATCAAAATCCGCAACATGAATCAATATCAATAATAAACCATATTCTAAAAATGTACCATAATCAGGAACATAGTTCAATATCAAGCAATGAATCACTCTCAGTGATTCTCAGACTTAGAATCGACTCAGTCCTAATCTAGGGATCCCGATCTGAATAAGAACATACACCCACCTACACTCCCGATCGGGGTGGTGGTACGTTCTTATTCACGGACTTTGGCCCTTTCCATATCGAACACCAGTAATAGAAGCAACTCCAATTCTATCCACTTCGATATGACCAAACGCCCGATGTCTTGACCTATCCGTCAAAGACTATGGCACTTCCGCCATACACTATCCTGTGACAAAGTGCAATGGGCCAATGACGATTCCTCACTATCCGGCCCTTCTGTCACAAGACCAATCATTTAATACCTGCTATCTATAAATCAATAGAACAAGCATATCAAGTCATTCATTAATTGCGAATATCAATGCATTAAAATAAAGTATGTGATTTAGGGAAACTCGAGTCAAACCTCGCTTGAGTTGTGCAATCCCAACTCAACATTAATTTATACCTTCTTCTTCTCGGTCCGACGAAGACGAAATCTCGAATTCAACTCTGTCCATACCCAATCTGGCAATGACACTATCGAATAGATACAATATCAGTATATAACTCAGTTCAAAACCTGTTCTAATCACTGCTCAAATCAAAACACAATTGATCAATGTCAATAGACATACGGTACCACAATACAATCTCAATAAATACTGAATCTGATCAAATGTCAATCTGCTGATGTTTCGAAGGCATAATAATACAATCTAAATAACCGCGTCAATCTCAACATCACAGATATAATCCCAGAACTCATAATCGATATCGGTATAACTCAGAATCTCAACGATAATACAAATCTGATATCGAATCTCAATCAAATCAACTCCAAAAATCATAACAATTACGTAAACAGTCTGTTCTTTAATCTGACTTCAAATATACGATGTCTACTGTATCAAAAACACCATATATGATTCATATTTGATTCTGACAATATCATAATTTCAAATCATGTCTAAACGTAACAAAACTTACGTCCAGTTGTAGCATGCGTTGATAGGAACACAGTACTGAAGTCGGATTAAAAATCGGACGGACGGATCTTTCGCAAACGTCAAATTTCGACAATAAAAGGCGTAAGGATTTTTCACACTTCCCCCGGAGCATCCCTCGATTTCTTTGCTATGGAATTGAAGGACTGAAGCATTTATATATATCAATTGCATGGCTAAAGAACGTGGCATAATCCTTCACGCAACACGTCTCGCGCATATGCGCGATCACTCGGCGCATATGCGCGAGACCTTCGAGTCTCGGCGCTTGTGTACTCGGCGGCCCCATCGTCTCGCATATGCGCGAGACCTACTGTCTCGTGCACACACACTCGTGCATATGCGCGATTCCATCCAACGCATATGCGCCCAGCTCTCTGGTCAAGCTGCTGGACGCCTCGCGCATATGCGCGCCCTCACTCCGCGCATATGCGGGGGGTCTTCTTCCCGATCTGCGCATGCTCGCGCGTCTCGTGGCGCATGTGCACGAGTGGCACCTCCCTCGCACCTATTTCGCATCTTTCCTTGTCTAATCCGGTCCGTCTATAATTACCTTGATTAATCAATAAATCATTTCAGATTATTCTCAGATTACGGTAAATAAAATCTCGGGCATTACAGCAGGTGCTTTTCCCTTGTCAGTTTCACTGAAAATCACCATGGCTAGACGTTGTGATTCAATCTCAGTTTATTGTTCTAATTCTGTAATAACTTCTTCAACTGCTTCCTGCTGAGCATCTGCAACTGAAGTAGTAGGCTGAACAACAGTTGAGATGGATGGCACATCAGTTGGCACTTGCAAATCAGCTATTTGTTCAGAGTGCAACTGGGCCGCATCAGTTTTTTGTTGTTGTTCAATCATAGCAATTGACTGAACCATATCTTCAATTTTTTTCAACATGGACTCCAAGGCTAGTTGTTCTGTTAAGCTTTGGCATACATCTTTTTCAGCTGGCTTGAAGTTCAGCTGGATGTCATTGGCAACTGATTAGATGATTTCGTCAACGTTAGCCAATGACAACTCAGCATCCCTGGATAGAGGTTGTCCAGCTGGTGGAGATGATGAGGTTGGAGAGAGTAATGATGGTTGAATCAGCTCAAGAACAGATTCAGTTGCTTAATTAAAAACTTGTTTAGCAACTGGCTCTTTGGATGGTTCTAACTGAACTCTAGTTGGCTGATCTTGCTCTGCTGATGTTGGATTTTGGGAATCAACTGGTATGTATAATTGTTGATCCATTTACCATACTTCGATCCTCATTTGCAAAGATATTAGATATGAGTCTAGCCGCTGGAATACGACTCTGTCATTATAAGTAGTCGGACTGATTGGATTGTAGTTCAGTTTCAATTAATATGTTACTTCAGTCAACTTCTTCAAGCGCATCAGATCTAAGAAATAAGTCCTCTTCTCCATTGCTTGAGTAATAGTGACGGCCTGGACTGTCTTCAAAACCGTTGTCCAGGGCAATGAATTTCCCTAAAACTGATTTCTTCTTCAGTGGTCTGGCATACACTACAGTTCGAAACTTGACCCATTCATCAAAGTCTTCCAACTTAGACTCAGCAAAATCATTTATCTCACTCCAGATGAGATCGATGTGAGTCTGAACTGGGTTGGTTGGCCTGGGCTTTTCAATCATCTTGCCCTTGCCTTTTGGGTCAGTTAGGACGTGAGAGATGGTCAACCCTGTAGTGGTTGGATCTACCTTTTCTCTAATCACCACACCTTTCGATCGAACAATTGATAGAACTGTTGGTTTGGTGATAGAGATAGGAGGTGCACAGAATTCAACAATCTTTAAATTTTCACCAGATTCGGTGACAATCTTTATTGGATGATCAGCTTGCTTCTTCAGCTGAGTTTCTTCAGCTGATGGGGCAACTGGAACTGATTGAATTGGTATAACAGTTATGGGTGCTTCTGCCTCAGTAGGCATCAGTCTATCACCTGGAATGACTCCAGAAGCAATTGGTTTGGTCTTTTAAGACCGTGGTTTCTTCAAAATCTTCAAATATGGTGTCTTCTCTGAATCACTTTCACTGACAATCAGTTTCCTCTTGATTGTCAGTTTCTTAACCGCATCCTTGGTTCTGTCTTTTTTCACAGATTTGGGAGCTGCCATCATCCCAATCTCTTGTTTGATCTTAATAAAATTTTCAGGGGTGATGTCTAGATTGGTTCTTGGTGGCTGAACATTCTTGGCATTGAACACCTTGAACTTGGATGACTTTTCAGCTGAGTCATCAATGAGACGAGAGCTTTTCAGAAAATAGCTGAGCTGCAGAGCGAAACCATTCGACTTCTTGGATGATTGAACCGTCTTCTTAAGGATATTGAAAATTATGGTTGACCAGTTCAATGTTGTGCCCTTTATTATCGCAGTCATGCTTTGAAATGTTTCAAGAGTGAGGGCAGCGAATGAACCTGCCTTGGCAAGAACGACCATTGCAATAATATCAGCCAACAGTTGGATCTCTGCTTTCAGTTCCTTCTTGAGATCATACACTTTGATTTTCTTCCCATCAGCAGATAGCAGAGTCTGCATCTCTTCAATATCAGCTATTGAAACCTTAGATAAATGAGACAAACCTTCAGCTGGGAGTTGGAATAGGTTGCTGAAGGATTTTTCGTCCACAAGCAGCACTTGATTATTGACGCTCATGATAATCTTGCCATCATCAGAAATCTTGTTGTTGGCATAAACTTCTTGAATCTCCTTAAGATAAATGACTTGGGTTGCGATTCCAAAAAACTTCTTCAGACCAGCCGCTTCGAGCTTCAGAAATACGCTCTTAACAGCTTCATCTGAGACAGATAGGATGGGTTCGAAGTGGATGGTCATTGCGTTGAGAAAGAAGGCTGGGGTTTGGCTTACCATTAGCTTAGATTTTCTGCGAAAAGAATACTCTGGGTGTTTGAGTGCTTGAGAGTTTGGAATAGAGTGCTATGAACTGAATGAAGGCGGCACAAATATTTATGTTTGTGACTATTTAAATTTTGGACACGTGGCAGTCCGAGATTAATTTGAATAAATTGCGCTTACTTCATATGCAAATATAGAAATTGAGTCGATTGTACTACTATTAACCAAATTTCCAATTAATACGCAATGAATAACATAATTAATAAAGTAATTTTGAAAGTCACAAAACTTATTGTGGAAGCTTAACTAAATGGATAATCAGTTAACATATATGATAAGATCAGTTGGGTCGAGAACTGAATGATCAGTTGAAAAACTAAATCAATTCAGTTCAAGACTAACTGATAATTGTCTTATCAATTAACTAACTATAGTTCGACGTTCCCCCTAAATGCATGCATTAAATATTAAATAAGATTAAAAGATCTCATTCTTGGAGAATGAACCGTCGATGGCTGACGGATGTCTCTTCATATTCTCCTATCAAAAGATATGATTGGGTCTCTTCGTATGGTTCGAGTCTATAAATAAGAACAAACTAGTTAGTCACAAAATCACTTGACCATTTCAGCAGATAATACACTATCAAAGCAGTATCAAATGGACAAGGCGAGCGGTTCACAGCAACAAAACATGGCAGAAGAGTTCAAGCAGTCCATAGTTGCTGCGAGGAAGCTAAAGTTGGAGGACAACATCTTGGAAAAGACGCTGTCTACCTGGAGCAAGCTCCAGGATCTGCAGTCCTTCCGTGAGGAAGGGTTTGTTGCCACAAGGAAACGAGTGGCAACATAGAACAAGTATCAGCGACGTCTCTACGTCACTCATACTGCTGACATCTTCAAGGATGAATGTGTCTATCTTTTGATGCTCCTCAAGGAGCAAAAGGTTCTGAGAAGGATCGCCTTCTCAGAAGACTTCTTGAAGACCACCACAGGTGGGTTAACCACTTGGCTGACTTTCTGGTGAGAGGCAGTAGATAGGGAAATCTCTATTGTAAAAGCTCAACTCTATCAATAAAATTTTATTTTGTTTAATGTTGATTTCCCTTTAAGGATTTATTATTTTCTGCACTTAATCTTGGAACTGGTTCAACATATAAAAATGTTAAAAAGATTAAGTTAAATCAATTAAACAAAGAATATTTCGGAAATAAGAAAACTTAATCTCTGGTAGTGGCTTTGTGAATATGTCTTATGCCTGTTGTTCAGTTGAAATGTACTCCAGTCTGATCTCCTTCTTGAGAGCATGATCTCTGATAAGTGATGTATGACATCAATATGCTTTGTCCTGGAGTGAAGAACTAGTTTGCATGTAATCGCAATTGTGCTAGTGTTGTCACAAAAGATTGGTGAATCCTCTGCGATGACACCATAATCTCTCAGTTGTTGCTGAATCCAAAGTAGTTGGGCGCAACAGCTTCTAGCAGCTAGATATTTTGCTTCATTTGTGGAAGTTGTCATGGATATTTGCTTCTTACTGAACAAGGAAATCAGTCTGTCTCCCAGAAACTGACATGATCCACTAGTGCTTTTTCTATCAAGTTTACATCTTGCATAATCTTCATTTGAATTGCCAACTAAATTGAAAGATAAGTCCTAAGTATACCATAAGCCCACATTTTGTATGCCTTTAAGATATTTCAATATAAGTTCGGCAGTTGAAAAATGCGATTGTTTAGGATTTACTTGTAATCTAGCACACATGCAGACAACAAACACAATATTAGGACGATTAGCAGTTAGGTAAAGTAAAGAACCTATTAAACTTCTGTACAGTTTCATCTTAACCGATATCCTCCCTTCATCTTTATCTAATTTAATCGATAAGCTCTTGGCAGTATTTGTAGCTGAGCATGTTTTCATGCCAAATTTTTTGAACAATTCCTTCGTGTATTTTGTTTGATTGATAAATGCATCAGTTTCCAATTGCTTCACTTGCAGACCAAGAAAGAATGTCAGTTCATCCATCATACTCATCTCGAATTTATCCTGCATCATCTTAGCAAATTTCTCGCATAATTTGAGGTTAGTTGGCTCAAAAATAATGTCATCAACATAAATTTGCACAAATAAAGTATGATCTTTCTTTGAAAATTTGAACAGTGTTTTATCAACTGTTCCAACAGTAAAGTCATGATCAATTAAGAATTTTGATATTGTCTCATGCCAAGCTCTATGAGCTTGTTTGAGACCATATAATCACACTATAAGAAAATACTGAATACACAACACTTAAAAGACAACGATTTTACAAAAAAATCGTTGTCTTTTACTTTTTAACAACATTTTTTACTAAAAAAGTTGTTATTGAGAATTTTTTTAAGCAAAGACAATGGTTTGACCCTCAAGAAAAAGCTAAAAGACAACGATTTTTTTGTATTTTAGCGTTCTTTTGGGGTCAAAGACAACGGTATAAAACCGTTGTCTATTACCGTGTTTTTTTGGACAAACGACACAATGGTTTTATAAAACCTTTGTGGATTTATTGACGATTTTACTTAAACCGTCGCTATTTTATAAAAATCCGTCGCTATTATCGACGGTTTAAACAAAATCATCGCTATTTTAAAAATTGCGACGGTTTTATTGGAACTTTCTAAGCAAAACCAATGCAATTTTTAATCCGTCCCTATTATCGACGGTTTAAACAAAACCTTCACTATTTTAAAAATTACGACGGCTTTATTGGAACGTTCTAAGCAAAACCCTCGCAAATTTTAAAATAGTGACTGTTTAATCAAAACTGTGGCTAATAGCGACAGTTTCATAATTGCGACGGTTTCATAAACAACCGTCGTAAATAGCGACGGTTTTTGCTTAACCGTCGCTAATAGCGACAGTTTATTAAACAAACGTCGTAAATTGTCTATAAATATCTGCGTTTTCGGTCTATTTCCCTCCACACGATAAATTTTTCTCTCTTAGACGATTTTAATTTCGATTTATGGTAAGTTTTTTTGTTTCAATTTTTATTAAATTTCTAAGTGTTAATTAAGATCATGAATATTATTAGTTTAGTCAGATTGTAAGTTTTTTTGGTAGATTTATTAAATTATAAAAGTAATTTTTTTATTTTACGTAAAAAAATTAGCGGCAGATTTTTATTAACCATCTCTAATTAGCGACAGTTGTTCTCTAAACTGTCGTTAATTAGCGACGATGTTTCTCTAAATCGTCGCTAATTAGTTACGGTTTAGAACCATCGCTAATTAGCGACGACTTAGTCAAAAACCGTCGTTAATTTTAGCAACGTTATATCTTAAACAGTCGCTAATTTGCGACGGAAACCATATCAAAAACCTCGCTAGTTTTTTTACAGTCGCTAAAAACTGTCGCTAATTATAGCTACGACAACGATTTAAAACCGTTGTTGTTGAATGCACTTTCAACTACACCTTCAATTACAACGGTTTTAAATGGCCTACGATAACGGATTTTTCATTTAGCGTTTTTTTTGTAGTGAATTCTTTGTTGAGATGATAAACATGATCGGGAAATGAATGATTTACAAAACCTGGTGGTTGTTCAACATAGATTTCTTCCTGTAACTGACAATTTAGTAATGAACTTTTGACATTCATCTGGTATATTTTGAAGTTTTTAAAAAAAGGCATAGGCTTGGAATATTCTTATTGCTTCAAATCAAGCAATTGGTGCATAAGTTTCATCATAATCAATTCATTCTTCTTGTCTGTATCCTTGTACAACCAACCTGGCTTTGTTGCGCACAACTGAACAATCTTTGTTCAGTTTGTTTCTGTAAATCCATTTTGTACATATAATTGATTTTGAAAGTAGTCTTGGAACTAAAGTCCAGACATTGTTATGGGTAAACTGATTCAGCTCCTCGTGCATAACATTTATCCAATTTGGATTAGTTAGAGCTTCATCAGTTTTCTTTGTTTCAAATTGAGAAACAAAAGCTGAGTGTACAAATAAATTAAATATTTGATTTCTAGTTCTTACCGGATCAGATGGATTACGTATCACCAAGTCTTGTGGATGTAATTTATTCCATCTATAGTTGGAACTAGTTGGGTCAATTTCAGCAACTATTTCAGTTTGTAACTGGACATTTCTTTCAGTTTCAGTTGCAGTAGTTTCAGTTGGTATTTGAATATCATGCGTTGTTCCATCAACTGATTGTTAAGAACAGCTTCTTGTTTAACTGTTTGATCCACTACTTCAGGTTCTGGTGTTTGAAGGATGTTTCGATTTATGTGAACTTCTTCTTCACTATCATCCCCCAAGATGATTTCTGTTAAGCGATCAGTTAGCCCAACTGGATCGGTTGACTTATCAGTTAGTGTAGATTCATCAAATACAACATGAATTGATTCTTCTACATTTAAAGTACGTTTATTAAACACTATGTAAGCCTTGCTAACTGAAGAATAACCAAAAAATATTCCTTCATCAAATTAAGCATCAAATGTTTTCAGGTAATTTTTGCCATTATTGTGAATAAAACATCCGCAACAAAATATTCTGAAGTAAGACACCACACTTTTATGTCCATGCCAGATCTCATACTGTATTTTCAAATGATTTTTAGTAATAATTGATCTGTTCTAAGTATAACACGCGTTGTTTACTGCTTCTGCCCAAAATCTCTGAGATATACCGGAATCAACAAGCATTGTTCTAGCTGTTTATTTAAGAGTTCGGTTCTTTCGTTAAGATACACCATTTTGATGAGGTGTTCTAGCTGTTGATAACTAATACTTAATTCAAGTATTTTCTAAAAATTGAGAAATATTTTGATTGATAAATTCAATCACTCGATCATACTTTATTCTGTCAATTCCAACTGATTCTTCATTTAAAAGTCTTTTGAAAAGCTTAACCAGTTGTGCAGCAATTTGGTCTTTTGATTTGATAAAATAAACCAAGTAAATCTTGAAAAATCATCAACAATTATCAAGGTTTATTTCATTCTCCCTAAACTCATGACTGGTATAAGACCAAAAGGATCCATGTGCAACAGTTCTAAGCATCTGGAGGAAGATTTACTACCCTTGTTTTTGAAAGAAGATCTTACTTGTTTACAAAACTTACATGCTGAATAAATTTTATCTTTTGAGAAATCAATCATAGGCAGACTAGTTACAATATCATTATTACTCAGATGAACGATGGATGAAATTTAAGTGGTTCAACCTTTTATGTCACAACCAGTTCTTAGATTAATTGGAAGCTACAAAACAAACTGGTGCATTAGGTTGATTAGTCCAACTTACCTTGTAAGTATTACCACATCGATTATCAGTTATGATTATGTCATCTGTTGAGTTCTTAACTGTGCAGGTGTGCTTGTTGAATTGAACAGAAAAATTATTATCACATAGCTGACTAATGCTAATCAAGTTATATTTCAGATTGTCAACGAGTAGGACATCATTAGTAATAATATTATCATGGATAAGCTTACCCTTACCCACGGTTCTACCTTTTGAGTTGTCTCCAAAACTGATGTTTGGACCAAAATAATTAATTAGTTGGGATAGCAAATCAGCATCCCCTGTCATCTGTCTTGAGCATCCACTGTCCAGATACCAAATTGAATTTTTTGTTGATGTACATGTTACCTACAATCATACATAATGAATAATTTTGGTACCCACATCTATTTGGGTCCTAAAATTATTAATCCTTTAAGAACCGAGACTTGAATAAGTCTAACTGACTTTCTAGTTGCTGTGTTCCAGATAGTTTTTCCCGGCTTGTGTGTGCTTGATGTGTTGTGTGCAGATGGAACAATATGAGTTTTAAACTTGTTCAACTGATTGTTCATCCGATATCTTTTCTGAATAGGCTTACTGTTATATAATAATTTAAATAGCCACTCTTAGTGTTCTAGTTTTTATAGCTGAACCGTTTAGGTGACCAGCTTTGCGAATCATTAGAACTCGTAGGGCTGTATCTGATTCCATACTTCTTAGACTTGTTCTTATTTTCAATCGGTTGCTCAACTAGTTTATATGGTTCTGAAAGTTCATGTACCATAGCTGATTTTACGAAGTGAATATACTTCCCTTTGCATATATTCAGCTTTGGCTTAATATCACTTGTAGAAGATTCATCTTGTGTTGGGTGCAATAATTGTCCCTGCTTGGTAGAGCGATTGAATAGTGGTGCTTGAGTTGCTGTGCGGTTTAAAAGATTTGAGTTGCACCATTACCACCAGCTATAGCTTTTGGTAAAACGGTAAGCACTTGGTCCTACAATTTGTATCAGAGCCAAAGTCACGGGTTCGATTCCCATTGATTGCAAGGAGTGCAATTATTGGGAGAGAAATTGTTGGGTGCAATAATTATCCCTGCTTGGTAGAGAGTGATAAGTGCAATTTATTGTACTTTTATTACTTGTTTTTAACTTAGAATTTTGTGATTCTTGAGCAGGTTTTATGTGATTTGTTGTTGTTTTTGTTGTTTTAGTTTGGAAGCTTAGAATGAGAAATTGGAGTAGTAAAAGTGTTGAATTGGAAGTGCAAAAGATGAAAATTTCCGAGAATAAACCGCACCCGCGCTATAAATGGCACCGCACCCGCGGTCCATGAAAAGCAATTTTAGAAATTTCTGCCGAAGCAGTACCGCACCCGCGGTCCATGTTGCACCGCACCCGCGGTCTTAGTAGCTTGGAGATTAAAGTTTCCCCGAAACAAGACCGCACCTGCGGTCTTTGTTATAGCGTACCCGCGGTCGTTGACAGACAAAGTCCGGAAAATGCTGATTTTTGGTGTGCTGCGCATGGGAGTTGAGGACTTGTGTGTTTTTTGCGTGCAAAGACTTGCCTAGGACTATTAAAGGCTTCTATTATTGACTATCTAAAGGAGAGGAAGGAAGTAAAGGAGAGGAGAGGAGGCGACAAAGAAGTTAAAAGCTAAAATTCATCATNTGCGGTCTTTGTTATAGCGTACCCGCGGTCGTTGACAGACAAAGTCCGGAAAATGCTGATTTTTGGTGTGCTGCGCATGGGAGTTGAGGACTTGTGTGTTTTTTGCGTGCAAAGACTTGCCTAGGACTATTAAAGGCTTCTATTATTGACTATCTAAAGGAGAGGAAGGAAGTAAAGGAGAGGAGAGGAGGCGACAAAGAAGTTAAAAGCTAAAATTCATCATTCTGAGGAGATTTTCTGGCACACTTTGGAGAGAAATAACCTGTACTCCACACTCTTGTTCTAAGTTCTTCTTTCTTTATTTTTATTTGATATGTCTTGTTTAAGATTCGTGTGTTGTTGTGTTGTTTGTATTATTATTATGAACTAATTCTTGTGACTAGAGGAAAGATGGAACAAAACTAGAAACCATGTGTTGGGATTTATGAATTATGCTATATAAGTTTTCGTTATTGTTCATTTGTATTTTTCCAATCTTAACGCTTTCATTTTACTGGCCATATCTTGAATGATTCTTATGTTTATAAGTTATCACTTGGAAAAGGGATTTTATAAACAAGAAAGGGAAAAATAAATCGATGGTATTTATAGAGTTCGGGAGGACATATATTGCTTTTGAAGCCATTAAGAGAAATTAGTGCTTATTGTGTTATTTAATTTTAGATTGTTGACGGGGACGTTACAATCTTTTGTTAGATAATTAGTATCTACTTAGCAATCGTAAGATGGAGTAGAGATTAATTTAGAATTCTTGGCTAATGAATAAGAATGACATTTATAATATAGCTACACAAAATAACACATGGTGGATAGTTGCGTGAAATCAGACCTCTAGATCTTTTATTCTATTGTTATTTGCACAAGTTTGTTGTGATATTTTATTTAAATCTTTTGTCAATTTAGTTATTCTCGCAAACAAATCATTTAATCAATTTTTCTAAATAAAATTGAGACTATTTTAATTACAAGCATTAATATACATTTATATATATACTCATCGTGGGATCGACACTTGTACTCAAAAATACATTTTATTATAACTTGACTTTGTGCACTTGCAAACAATTAAGAAAACATGCAACAAGTTTTTGGCGCCGTTGCCGGGGAGTATTTATTTTAAATTTATATTAGTATTGTTACCAATTGGTCTTGATTTTAATTTAGAGCTGTTTTTATTGGATTATATTAAACATTGATTTGTTTTTATTTTTGTTTGATAGTGCATGCCAAGATCTCAAAATCTTGACTTACTTATCTTTGATCCTGAGATCGAAAGAGCTGCAAGAAGATTAAGAAAGGCAAGAAGAGAAGAGATTCAAGCAATGGCTGACAACAGAGATAATGAAAACCCACCCCCTGCAATACCCATCAGAAATCATTTTAGGCCAGTACTAAATGCTCATTATTCGGGCATAGCACGAGGGACTATTAATGCAAACAACTTTGAGCTCAAACCTGCATTGATAATCATGGTTCAACAGAATCAGTTTGGGGGAGCCGCTACTGCAGATCCTCATCTACATCTCAGAACATTCCTTGAAATTACTGACACGGTAAAAATAAATGGTGTTTCTGATGATATAATTCGATTGCGTTTGTTTCCTTTTTCTCTTAGGGATCAAGCAAGAGGACGGCTCCAATCGCTTCCTTTGGGGAGTATCACTACATGGCAGGAGTTAGCAACCAAGTTTCTTGCTAAATATTTTCCACCTGCAAAGTCTGCACAGTTGAAAATTGAGATAAGCGCTTTTAGGCAGACTGACTTTGAGCAATTATACGAGGCATGGGAACGGTATAAGGAGTTGTTAAGGAGGTGTCCAAACCATGGTTTTGAAGATTGGGTACAGATTGAATTGTTTTACAATGGTTTGAATGGACAAACAAGANTTCTTATTGTTTGCATAAGAAAAATTTTCATGATTTTTCAAGCCAGGATGATAAGTGTTAGGGGGAGGGTTACCTCGATATCCTCCGTAGCCACCAAAATTCCTATTGTTGATATAATGAGCTTCATCAGGAATATGTGGTTCTTCAGTAACAACCGATGCATTTTCAACCTCTGATGTACTAGCCTTATTCATAGCTGCAATTTGAGTTGTTAAAGCTGAAAATTGAACGGTGAGTGATGTAATAGGATCTATGGCATAAATTCCAGCTTGCTTCTTTACTCCCGACCTCTCAGACGGCCACTGATAACTGTTAATGGTCATCTGTTCAAGCAAATCATATGCTTGATCAGGTGATTTTGCAAATATCGTGCCACCAGCTGCTGCATCGACAGTGCCTCTTGTTTGTCCATTCAAACCATTGTAAAACAATTCAATCTGTACCCAATCTTCAAAACCATGGTTTGGACACCTCCTTAACAACTCCTTATACCGTTCCCATGCCTCGTATAATTGCTCAAAGTCAGTCTGCCTAAAAGTGCTTATCTCAATTTTCAACTGTGCAGACTTTGCAGGTGGAAAATATTTAGCAAGAAACTTGGTTGCTAACTCCTGCCATGTAGTGATACTCCCCAAAGGAAGCGATTGGAGCCATCCTCTTGCTTGATCCCTAAGAGAAAAA
>NC_133320.1:10836801-10843889 GCF_012295235.1 Primulina huaijiensis | reverse complement strand
ACCCTACAGCTTGCAGACAGAAGTCTTAAGTATCCAAGTGGGATCGTCGAGGATGTATTGGTAAAAGTGGATAAGTTTATTTTTCCTGCAGACTTTGTGATTCTAGATATGGAAGAGGATAATGATGCTCCATTAATCCTTGGGAGACCGTTCCTGGCAACTGGAAGGGCATTGATAGATGTGCATAAGGGTGAACTCACCTTGAGAATTGGTGGAGAAGAAGTCATTTTCAATATCTATCATGCCATGAATGGATCAAATGAGGTAAGTACTTGTAAAAGCATTGATGTTATAAACTCATGTGTATCCTTTGAATGTGCAGGAACTAGGGACCCTTTGGAGAGTTGCTTGGTTGGAACTGCTGAAGTTGTTAGTGAAGACGACTGGGAAGTGAAAGAGCAACTGGTGGCTCTTGAAGTATTGCATAAAGAAAAGAAAACGAATGTGTTGATTGAGGAGTTGAACGTCGACGAGAAAATAGAGTTAATATCACCCTCTCCTTATTTGAAGGAACTTCCAATCCACCTATGTTATGCATTCTTAGGAGAGAAGTCGACATATCCGGTAATCATATCTTCCTCCCTTACTATTGATGAAAAAGATAAATTATTGAGAGTATTGAGGGAATATAAAACTGCCTTGGGATGGTCGATTTCTGATATTAGGGGAATTAGCCCCACTATATGCATGCATAAAATTTTAATGGAGGAGTCATATACTCCTTATGTGGACCATCAAAGGAGATTAAATCTGGCAATGAAAGAAGTAGTGAAAAATGAGGTGCTTAAATTGTTGAATGCTGGTGTGATATATGCTATTTCTGATAGCAGTTGGGTGTCTACTGTACAAGTTGTACCGAAAAAGGGTGGAATAACTGTGGTTAAAAATGAACATGATGAACTGATATCTACTCGTACTGTAACTGGTTGGCGAGTTTGTATGGATTATAGAAAATTGAACAATGCCACCCGAAAATATCATTTTCCATTGCCTTTTATTGATCAAATGCTAGATAGACTTGCTGGTTATTGTCATTATTGCTTCTTAGATGGTTATTTAGGTTATAACCAGATAGCTGTAGCACCAGAGGATCAGGAAAAGACTACTTTTACGTGTCCCTATGGCACCTTCGCTTTTAGGAGAATGCCTTTTGGGCTATGCAATGCACCGGCCACTTTTCAGAGGTGTATGATGGCTATATTTGCAGACATGGTGGAGGAAATCATGGAAGTCTTCATGGATGGCTTCTCGGTATTTGGCTCTTCATTTGATCATTGTTTACATAACTTATCACTTGTGTTGCAGAGATGCCAAGAAAAGAACCTAGTTCTTAATTGGGAAAAATGTCACTTTATGGTCCAAGAGGGCATTGTCCTGGGACATAGAGTATCATCTAAGGGATTAGAGGTGGATAGAGCCAAGGTGGTTGAAATTGAAAAACTTCCTCCACCAAAGAACATCAAAGGAATAAGGAGCTTTCTAGGACATGCGGGGTTTTATCGGAGATTTATTAAAGATTTTTCTAAGATCACTAAACCCTTATGTAATTTGCTTGAAAAAGATTCCACATTCATATTTGATGATGATTGTTTGCAGGCTTTCGAGAAAATCAAGAGGGCATTGGTGACAGCACCAATCATGATAGTGCCGGACTGGAAGGAGCCCTTTTAGCTGATGTGTGATGCAAGTGACTATGCTGTTGGTGCGGTATTGGGCCAAAGAAGAGAAAGGATGTTTAGGGCAATTTATTATGCAAGCCGCACTATGGATGCTGCACAGCAAAATTACACCACGACTGAAAAGGAGATGCTTGCTGTAGTATTTGCCTTCGATAAATTCAGGCCATATCTGATCGGCTCAAAGGTAATTGTTTTTACTGACCATGCAGCCATTCGCTACCTATTTGCCAAGAAGGATGCGAAACCACGCTTGATAAGGTGGATACTGCTATTGCAAGAATTTTACTTTGAGATCAAAGATAAGAAGGGAAGAGATCAAGTGGCTGACCACTTGTCAAGACTTGAGCTAGAGGTTAGGAAAGAAGAAGGAGTAATACAGGAAACATTTCCGGATGAACAACTCTTCGAGGTAAGTTCAGTACTCCCTTGGTTCGCTGACATTGCGAATTTCTTGTCTTGTGGTATTCTTCCTCCAGATCTGAACCACCATCAGAAAAAGAAGTTCTTCCATGATATCAAATTTTTCTTCTGGGATGATCCTTGTGTGTATAAGTGATGTGCTGACCAAGTGATTAGGAGATGTGTTGACGGTGTTGAAGCACACCAAATTCTTGAGCTATGTCATTCATCCGCATACGGTGGACATTTTGGAGCTACACGAACTGCAGCTAAGGTATTGCAATCAGGTTTTTTCTGGCCGACTTTGTTTAAGGATAGCTATACCTTAGTGAAATCATGTGATAGGTGCCAAAGGTTAGGAAACATCTCTAGGCGTCACGAATTGCCACTGACAAATATTTTGGAAGTGGAACTTTTTGATGTCTGGGGCATAGATTTCATGGGACCCTTTCCCCCTTCTTTTGGTCAATCTTATATATTATTAGCTGTAGATTATGTTTCGAAATGGGTGGAAGCAATCGCCACCAGTACTAATGATGCTCGTGTTGTAGTTAAGTTTGTGCACAAGAACATCTTCACCAGATTTGGAACACCGAGGGCCATCATAAGTGACGAAGGTACGCATTTTTGCAATAAAATTTTCAACTCACTTTTGGCTAAATACAGTGTGAAGCACAAAGTGGCACTAGCATATCATCCTCAGTCGAATGGACAAGCTGAAGTATCCAACCGGGAAATTAAGCAAATACTGGAAAAGACTGTCAATACAAACCGGAAAGATTGGGTAATAAAGTTGGATGATGCACTGTGGGCTTATCGGACCGCATTCAAGATGCCTATTGGAATGTCTCCCTATAGCTTGGTTTTTGGTAAAGCCTGTCACTTGCCACTAGAATTGGAGCATCGTGCTTTCTGGGCAGTTAAGAAATTGAACTTTGACTTGACAGCATCTGGCGAAGGCAGAAAACTACTGTTAAATGAAATGGATGAGTTCCGCAATGATGCATATGAAAATGCCAAGATGTACAAAGAACAGACCAAGAAGTGGCACGATAAACACATTGTACAAAGGGAGCTAAAACAAGGACAACAAGGACTATTGTTCAATTCCCGTCTGAAGTTGTTTATTGGTAAGCTAAAGTCGCGTTGGTCAGGGCCATTTGTTGTGGAAACGGTGTCTCCTTATGGGGCAATTGAGCTAAAATGCAATGATGGGAGGACCTTCAAGGTGAACGGACAGCGAGTCAAGCCATACTATGGGACTGAAGTAAGGAATATCGACAATGTCAAGTTGAGCGAACCAAATTGATCAGACTAGTGACAGTCTGGCTGAAGACGTTAAACCAAGCGCTTATTGGGAGGCAACCCAAATTTGTGTTTCTCTATTTTATTTCGTTTTCGGTCTTCTTTTTATTCTTGTTTTATTGTTTTTGATTGTGTATTTTAGTAGTATGTTCTTGTATCTTCCCAAAAATTTTATGAATTAAAATGGTTTTCTTTTCAGGACTAAAAAAAAATAAATTTGGAGAGAAAAAAAATTTTTTTACGAAGGACAACCGCACCCGCGGTCATCTCTGCAGCGCACCCGCGGTTTCTTGGAATTACAAAATAAAATTTTTGCCGAGAGCACTGCGCACCAGCGCTACAAAAAGAACCGCACCCGCGGTCGATGAAAATCAAAGGTCACTGAATTGCCGAGAACACTGCGCACCCGCGGGCCTTGCACACCGCACCCGTGGTCGACGTTTTAAAAATCAGATTGGGGCAGAATTTAGACATAACCGAAGAACCCTTCTTCAATTTCTCTCCTCCAGTTCGAATTTCATCTTCTCAAAACACACTCCACACTCAAGATTTGTTCTTCCAAGCACAAATTCTCCACTACACAACCAAATAGCTTCACTCATTCCATCAAATATCCCTTTCCTTTCAACAAAAATCAACACCAAACCTAGATGTATGTAGGGGCTCGAAAATTTCTTCAAGGATTGAATGGAGCTTTGATTTTGTTCCACAAGAAACATTTAAACAATCAAGGTAAGCAAATCAATACTACATTTGCTTTAAATTCGAAATATTTGGTGTTATTGGATATGGAAGAAATTTACATTTAGTGGAGTAAATTCTTGAAATTGTGGATTATATTGGTGTGAAAATTGTTGGATTGTTGTTATAGTGGTGAATAAGTTTGGGGGAGTGAAGAATCATTTAGTTTTGTGAATTGATTGAAGGGGAAGTTGTTGAACACAAGGTGTTTGATAAAATGCCTCCTAGAAAGAAACAAGCTAAGGGTGCATCATCATCTTCAAACTATGATGAAAACAAATTTTGGAACGAAATAGCTGAGGAAAATTATAAGAGAATTTTGAATAAAAGCATTATAAAAGAGAGGGGATTTGATTTGAGTTTTCCCCGGTCCGAAATTGGTTTAATGCTTACTGCTCGGCATTGGGAGGAGTTTGGCAGGCAGCCACAAGATGCTGTCATTTCATTGGTGAGAGAATTCTATGCTAACCTCAAGGTTAGGCATGAACAATTGAAGGTGTTGGTGCGAGGAAAAATGGTAGCCTTTGATGCACATACAATAAATACTTTATATGGCATCCCTCATATTATGCATGATGAGTATGAAGAATACCGGGCTGAGCATGTTGATTATAATCATATTCTTCAAACAATTTGCATAGAAGGAGCTGAGTGGAGAATGAGGGATGAGGTGCATGTCAGCCTAGCCAAGTCTGATCTGAAAACTGTTGCCAAAGATTGGTATTCATTTATTTCTGCTAGGATCAAGCCTACCGAACACACCACCACTGTCATCAAGGAGAGAGCTATCCTTACTTTTTGCATTATGACGGGAAGGGCAATTGATTTAGGGCAATTGCTCCAGAATTCGATGCTTGAATATGCAAATGGTAACTCTCCTAGTGGACTCCTCCACCCTTCTTTGATCACAGCATTATGCCAAAATGCGGGAGTGACTTGGGCTGTGAATGAAGAAATGTTGAAACCGAAAAATGTCATTGTGGTGATTCAACCACATAGGGCAGTGAGAGGTGATCAAGCGGCGGCACGTCGAGCTGAAAAAAAATTTAACATAAGAGCTGCACAAAGACGTGCCCATGTTCAAGCTCAAGAACCACAGCCACAACCACAACCGCAACCAGGAAATATGAGAGATAGGTTGACCCATTTGGAAGAGGAAATGCGAAATCAACGTCAAGACATGGATGCGTTTCGGTATAGGACCGATACATTTATGGATTATATGAAGATGATGACGATGGCAATGACTACTGACGGTCGTTGCCATAGTTATGTGTATTCCTCTAACTTTCATGCTTATTCACATCGAGGACGATGCACATGTTTTAGTTTGGGGGAGATATTGTTTATTTATTTTATTTTGTGTGTTTAATTTAGTTTTATTTGAGTGTTGTGTTTTCTTTAGTTTTATTTTGTGTGTTTTATTTTCTTTTGAGTTGTTTGCTTGTGTGTTTTTAGTGTTTTTAGTCATGAAATATTTTAATGGCCAATGATGAGAAAAGAAAAATTTTGCATTAAGAGGAAAAGTCATGCATTACGTTCATGTTAATCGATCAATTTGAAAAATTTAGAAAACAATGATGAGATTTTATAATTTTGAGACTTATAATTTCTATACAACTCTGTGATTTTCATTTGACATTGAAATAAATTTTTTCAAACACATAGATGATTGAGGCAATCTTTGACTTTACTTGGGCCTATTTATATTGTACATAAATATCCATTTGAAGCCCTCACTACAACAAAAATCCTATTTAACAACACATCAAAGACAATGGTAATGGTTTTAACAAAAACCGTTGTCTTTTTACTTTTAACAACGGTTTTAACAAAAACCGTTGTCGTAGCCTAAAAAAACCCGCTCAAAGACAACAGTTTCTTTAAAACCGTTGTCTATGAGCGTTTTTTTTTTGCCTACGACAACGTTTTTTAAAAACCGTTGTCTATGAGCGTTTTTTTTTTTACTACGACAACGGTTTTTAAACTGTTGTCGTATTAGCGTTTTTCTTCAAGCTACGACAACGGTTTGTAAAAATCTGTTGTCTTTCAACTGGTTTTTCTACAAATTTTGTTGTCAATATTAGATTTTGTGACGGCCTAAGTAAAATCTGTCGCTAAAATTAGCGACGGTTATACTATACCGTCGCTAATTTAAATATTGCGACGGTTTAAGTATACCCGTCGCTAAAATTTGCGACGGTTTTAAGTAAAACTGTCACCGATGTAGATATAGCGACAGTTTTCCAAAAACGGTCGCTAAATTTAGCGACGGTTTTTGTATAACCGTCGCTACATTTAGCGACCGTTTTGGTAAACCGTCGTCGATCTATAATTAGCGACGGTTTATATTTAACCGTCGCTATATTTAGCGAAGGTTAAATATAACCGTTGCTAAATAAAGTGACGGTTCTTATAAAAGCGTCGCTAATTTTAAATCGGCGACAGTTGAAAAAATAATTGTCGCTAATTGCGACGGTTTAATCAAAACCGTCGCAAACTGTCTATAAATATCCCAACCCTCAGTCCATTTTCTACCCTACCACTTCACAACACTTAAAATTTTTTTCCCTTACACAATTTTAATTTTGTTTTTCTCTTTAAAGATTAATAAATTTTTACTACTTCACAACACTTAAAATTTTTCTCCCTTACACAATTTGAATTTCGTTTTTTTTTAAAGTTTAATAAATTTTTAAAATCAAGAATATAATATTTTCGACTGAAATTTTTTTTATTTTACTGACAAAAATAGCAACGGAAAGCATAAAACACCGTCGCTAATATTAGCGACGAAATTGAATAAATACCGTCGCTAAATTTAGCGACGGTGTATAAAACCGTCGCTCTTTAGCGACTATTTTAATTACGACCGTCGCTAATTTTAGCGACGGGTAACGATGATTTCCGGCCCAAATTAATTTGCGACGGTTGTTTAAAAACCGTCGCAAATTGTAACTACAA
>NC_133320.1:10820085-10835579 GCF_012295235.1 Primulina huaijiensis | reverse complement strand
AAAAAAAATGGAGATAAAAGAAAAGTGGAGTTTGCAAAAGAAATAAAATTCAACTTACTCCCTTATTTGAATTCCTAATCTTCATTTGTAGCCGTGAGCCAAGGCCTAACATTACAAGCATTGCAAATCTTATTGACCAAATCATAGTTGTCCAATATACTAGTGGAGAGTGATTGGGAGGATCTAGCCTATGGACAATCGATAAACACTTCCATTGAGTATGAATCTTGATCAATTTTAACACACACCTCATTGCATCAAATATTTATTGGGTATTCCTTTCTTGAATGAATATGCTTTGAACCAAATCTTTACCGGAAAAGACCTCTTGATTTGTGTTTGTAAAAATTGAAATAAATTGATAATGTTTTGAAACATGAGTTGAAGAGATTAGAAGTTAAAAAAAAAAAATTAGCCAATTGCATGATTTTATCTTGATGAAAATTTGGTTGGATTGTTTTGATTTGTGAATGCATGAAGAGTTGGTTAATTTATCTTGAGGCCAAGTTATTTAAAATATTTCATGATTTATTTGTTTGTTTGTGTTGTTTTGTTTTGCTCGGGACTAGCAAAATATTAAGTTTGGGGGAGTTGATAAGTGCAATTTATTGTACTTTTATTACTTGTTTTTAACTTAGAATTTTGTGATTCTTGAGCAGGTTTTATGTGATTTGTTGTTGTTTTTGTTGTTGTAGTTTGGAAGCTTAGAATGAGAAATTGGAGTAGTAAAAGTGTTGAATTGGAAAGTGCAAAAGATGAAAATTTCCGAGAATAAACCGCACCCGCGCTATAAATGGCACCGCACCCGCGGTCCATGAAAAGCAATTTTAGAAATTTCTGCCGAAGCAGTACCGCGGTCCATGTTGCACCGCACCCGCGGTCTTAGTAGCTTGGAGATTAAAGTTTCCCCGAAACAAGACCNACGCGCTATAAATGGCACCGCACCTGCGGTCCATGAAAAGAAATTTTAGAAATTTCTGCCGAAGCAGTACCGCGGTCCATGTTGCACCGCACCCGCGGACTTAGTAGCTTGGAGATTAAAGTTTCCCCGAAACAAGACCGCACCCGCGGTCTTTGTTATAGCGCACCCGCGGTCGTTGACAGACAAAGTCCGGAAAATGCTGATTTTTGGTGTGCGGCGCATGGGAGTTGAGGACTTTTGTGTTTTTTGCGTGCAAAGACTTGCCTAGGACTATTAAAGGCTTCTATTATTGACTATCTAAAGGAGAGGAAGGAAGTAAAGGAGAGGAGAGGAGGCGACAAAGAAGTTAAAAGCTAAAATTCATCATTCTAAGGAGATTTTCTGGCACACTTTGGAGAGAAATAACCTGCACTCCACACTCTTGTTCTAGGTTCTTCTTTCTTTATTTTTATTTGATATGTCTTGTTTAAGATTCATGTGTTGTTGTGTTGTTTGTATTATTATTATGAACTAATACTTGTGTCTAGAGGAAAGATGGAACAAAACTAGAAACCATGTGTTGGGATTTATGAATTATGCTATATAAGTTTTCGTTATTGTTCATTTGTATTTTTCCAATCTTAACGCTTTCATTTTACTGGTCATATCTTGAATGATTCTTATGTTTATAAGTTATCACTTGGAAATGGGATTTTATAAACAAGAAAGGGAAAATTACATCGATGGTATTTATAGAGTTCGGGAGGACATATATTGCTTTTGAAGCCATTAAGAGAAATTAGTGCTTATTATGTTATTTAATTTTAGATTGTTGACGGGGACGTTACAATCTTTTGTTAGATAATTAGTATCTACTTAGCAATCGGAAGATGCAGTAGAGAATTTAGAATTTTTGGCTAATGAATAAGAATGACATTTATAATATAGCTACACAAAATAACACATGGTGGATAGTTGCGTGAAATCGGACATCTAGATCTTTTATTCTATTGTTATTTGCACAAGTTTGTTGTGATATTTTATTTAAATCTTTTGTCAATTTAGTTATTCTCGCAAACAAATCATTTAATCAATTTTTCTAAATAAAATTGAGACTATTTTAATTACAAGCATTAATATACATTTATATATATACTCCTCGTGGGATCGACACTTGTACTCAAAAATACATTTTATTATAACTTGACTTTGTGCACTTGCAAGCAATTAAGAAAACATGCAACAGAGAGATCGAACCGTGGTGCTTGAGTTGTTGTGCGGTTTAAAAGATTTGAGTTGCACCATTACCACAAGCTATAGCTTTTGGTAAAGCGGTAAGCACTCGGTCCTACATCTTGGCTATTAAAACCCAAACTAGTTTTTATCAGTAACTGATTTATATAAATCTTGCATTTCAGTCAATGTGACTGATGACTTATTCCAAGCTTAAATCTGATCAGTTTGTCTTAAATTTTCAAGTTTCAAATCCCGAATCACAGATTGGTTCTCACTTATTTCAGCTTTCAGCTCTACAATCTACCTTTTTAGACTCAACAGTTCAACTGATTCAACAGTTTCAGTTTTATTGTTTTGGGGATGAGTTTGATTTGCTTTGGAGAAGTTGTGATACTCGTTAACCATGTCATGTAGTTTGGAAATAAGTTGTTCCCATGTAAAGTCAATTGAACTGAAATCCAATATCTGCTCACAGTTTGATTTCAATTCTGTATCATCAGTCATCAAACACTTTGCTTCTTCTTCAAAATTGGAGCTGCTCAAGCTCTCAGATTCTGTTTCATCACTATCAGTTTCTACCCACTTGTACTTGCTTTCTTCAGCTAACAGGACTTCATGTTTATTTTTGAATAATCTCTTATCATCCTTATCTCTCCTCCTGTGCTCGAATAAATTTTTCCCTTTTCAACTGAACGTCGACTATCCTTCTTTGGCTTAAGACTGTCAGCAATGAGTGTCCAGTTTTTCCACAGTTGTCGCAAGAATTTGGTTCTACATTAGAGATGTTCTTGTGATATTGTCTTTGAAATGAACCTTGATTCCTTCTCATTAATCTCCCAAACTTTTCAAGAACAATGGTACGTCATCATTGTTCAGCTATTCTAAAGAATTTACAGCTGAACCAGTTGGTTCAAGTTTCATTGCGCTGACGGTAGTTGTGACTGGTGGAGTTGATGGTTTTCCCTCTCTAGTCTGTAGTTCAAACTCGTAGGCTTTGAGATCAGCAAATAAATCGTGTAGTTCAACCTTGTTCAGATCTTTGGATTCTCTCATGAATATTGTCTTAACATCCCATTCTTTGGGAAGACCATGAATAACCTTCAATGCAGTTTCCTTATTCGAATACACTCTCCCAAGTGTGTTCAGTTCATTGATGATTCTACTAAATAGTTCACGAACTCATTCATTGACTCTCTAGTCTTCATCTTGATATTATCAAACCTTTGTACATCAACTGAGAGTTTGTTTTACTTTGTTTGCTCCTTGCCTTCATACAAATGAATCAACTTTTCTCAAATCTCTTTGGATGTTTTGCACATCTTGATTTTTTTGAATGTGATCTTATCCAATGTTTTGTATAGAATATCCTTTGCTATATTGTCCAGATTTGCTTTCATCTTATCTTTAGCAGTCTACTGTTATCGTGGTTTTTCAATACGATGAGCTCCATCAGTTGTGACAATAGTTGTATTAGCTTTCATTATCTTCATTGGTCCGTCAGTTATAACGTACCACATATCGTCATCTTGTGCAGCTAAATGAGCTTGCATTCTGATTTTCAAATCATCAAATTCTTCTCTTGAGAACATAAGAATTTTATTGAAAGAAGACATGGTGATCAGGCCTATAAATGAAAAGTATTCAGGAACAAGATTGAAAGCTGCTCTGATACCAGTTAGGATCGGTTTGAAGGGTCAAAGTGTTTATAAGGGGGTTGAATAAACACTTTAAAATTTTTGACTTTTTTTCGATAATGGTGAATCAGTTTAGTGATAAACTGAATTCAAGAATATTGTTATCTATATCAGTCAGTTAACTAGTTTAAGTGCGGAAATAAATTAACTGATAGATTGAATACTCAAAGAATAACTGAAACAAAGAGCACAAAGATTTTATGGGTATTCGGATGCTTCGAATGCTCCTACGTCACCTTTTCTATCATAAAGATAGGTTTTCCACTAAAATACTTTGATTAATTACAAAAGATGTAATAACCCACTTCTGTCCACTTCAGTTTATACTTAGACTCTGCCAAACTGAAATTCTTAGTTCCCTTTACAATTTATCAGTATACAAATGATTTTATTTCTTAGCACAACTGATCTTAGAAGATCGAATACAATAGTGTAATGTGCTAGTACTTAACTCAAATGATAGCCTCAAAGCTATGAAATATCTCCGTTAAGTGTGAGCTTTTCTGTATGAATATCGTAACTGAACTTGAATGTTTGAATTCGAAAATCACTCAGAATGATTGTTCAAAAGTTCTTGTCTCAACTGAACTCCTTGGCTATTTATAGGTTTCGCTTCCAACAGTAACATTGAATGCATTAAATGACTCATATCCGTTGATTTGTTCTTTCTGAATATGTCAACATTCTTCTGACCATAGTACACTGTGGCAGTCTGCTAAGCGGCGCTCCTTCTGATAGTTGTAGTCTGTTGCATAAGATCTGTCGGTTGGTAGCTGTGTTTTAACTGATGACGTGTCAAACTGATTATCAGCTGAATATATAGCCGATCAGTTGAAATGACTGTATGACTGATTAGTTCCAACTGATAGTTCAGTTACCTTTACAGGTTCAGTTAGCTTCGACTAGTTCGATTGTCTCCGATTATTTAACTCATTAATTATCAGTTCGGGAAACTTCAGTTTGGCCAGTTTCAGTTCGAATTAATTCAGTTGAGCCGATCTGTTCTGCAATCTTTAAAAGCTTTATTTGTCAAACTCTGAAATTCTGATTCTAACAAAGTATGATTATGAATCTTAATAGGAGAAGGACTTATGATGTGATCAAGAATCAAACTACAAATATTTCATTGAGACTCATATGAAACAAGTTTTCTCTTAGTTGACTTTCTGTAACGCCCCGAAAATTTAAAGGTCCACGCGAACCACATGCATATAAGTTATTAAATTCCTTTGTATTTTAAATTAATTGTTTTAATTTCATAAATTAATTATGTTGTGCATATTGACATGTTTAAAATATATTTTTCTACATTGACGCATAAAACTGTATTTTTGAATGTTATTCGATAAGCGATCGAGCAACAGAGACCGATGGCTGAATAAGGGAAAATATTTTTAAATAATTATTTTTCATTATTTAAAATAAAGTTGATGCTTGAATGATTTATTTTGAGTGACTAAATGATTAATTGTGTAATTTTGTTTGATTTCATGATTTAAAAATTTTCAGACAAATATCGGTGGTTGGCCGGGGACGGAGCACCGGAGACGATTAAGGTGTTAAAGATTTAAAAGATAAATTTTTATTTTTAGTTAAGAAAATAATAATTTTTAATAATTTAAGAATTATGGAATTTTTAAGGTTAAATTTTAATTAAATGATGGGAGCAAGGAATTATTTTATAAGGGGTTATTTTTAAATCTTTTAATTTAAAACCTAATAATTTTAAAAATCTTAATGGGCCTAATTTATTATTTAAAAAGATAGGCTTAATTAAGCCCATTAATTAAGTGATTAAGAAATATTTTATTAATTCTTTTAAAATAATAATAATAATTATAATATTAATAATAAATAAGAGTCCTAGTACACCACACACACCCACACCTACACGCACGCACACATTCACGTAACTTTCCATGTGCAGCGGCCGAAACATCTATCTTTGGGCAAGGAAAAGTTTGATTTTTTTATTCATTCGTTCTTCGAATTTAGTCATCGTTCTTCCTTCCAACAACGATCACCCGACTCCCGTGCATCCCAAGGTGGGTTTTTGGTGGTGTTTTGACAAGAGATAAGGATAGAAAAAAAAAATAGAAATCATCCTCCGTTCGTCACTGACGTTCACTGCTACGGTAATTGTATTTCGAGCGTTTTAAATGCAAAGGCACGCCTTAACTTTCTTTCAAACATCTTTCACATCATATTATGTGTATTTAATTATCTTTGCATGAAAAACATGACACACATATTTTATTTTCGTTTTTTTTATGCCATGGCCAAAAACTCATGATTTTATGATTCAAAACTCGTGTTAATGATGCATAAAAAGGCTGCCATCATAGGGCTATGGGAAGGGATGTTTTTCCACATGTTTAAGGGCAATGAAGTGTCTGTTTAAGGGCTGGAAAAATTATAGAAGGAATAAGAACGAAATTACTCCTTAAGGACAAAGACTCTTCGACTAGGAGTCTTCGAGGGTCACGGCTGCTAGCTTCGTTTAGGGAGGGTCCATTAAACTTAAGTGGGCTGCATGAGGTTCCTAAGATGGCGGCAAGAGGGGGGCTCGAAGGGCAAGGTAGATGTGCATGCGCTTGGACGGGTTTTGGGAAAACGGTGAATGCTTAGTTGACGGGTTGAGGGGCTGAGGTTCTAGGTCTTTTAGGTCCTGTCCAGCAGTGTGTTAGTGGTTCAGTCATGGTCCTAGGAAGGGCTCATAGGGGCTGGTCGAGTCGCTTGAGGGCTAGGATCGAAAATTACAAGGCTAGGGTGGTTAGGGTTTTCAAAGGAATAAGAACAAAATTTCAGTCGGTATCCTAGGCTTTTCATGGGTTCTAATTAGATTAATTTGGGTTGAAAAAGGTTTAGTTATTGGTTAGGAAGCTTTGGTTCAAGTTTGGTTAAGTTTCGAGTTTATACGAGTCAAAACCGGGATGTACGTCTAAGTTTTATAAATGATTTGGGAAATTAGTCGAGGGGCATAAGTTTACATCTAAGAAATATTTATGGATGTATTTTAAGGTGATATGTTAAGTTTGGAATGATTTTGGTCGTCGTTTCGAGGTTTAAGGATAAATTCGTTAAATTATGCGTCTAGGGGTAAAACGGTCATTTTACACCTAAAATTTAGTAAACGTCATGGCAGTACCCTGAATGCTGTTTTACATGCTAATATGATTATTTCATATGTTTATGAATTTTTATGATGTTAAAATGTTGATTTTAAATGTTTATGATTTAATTTGTCAAAAGGTTTATTTTAAATGGTTATGATTTAAATATGTTAAAATGTTTATTTTAAAATATTTATGGATTTTATGATTTAATATGTTATGACTTATTATATTTATGGGTTTCCATGATAAAACGAAATAGTTAAAAGATATTTTGCATGCTTGATTTAAAAGAAAAATGTATATGCATGTTTAAATTTTATAAAGTGATGAGAATATGAAACGTTGAATGAAGTGAAGTAATTGTGACTAATACGATGATATGTTGGAGATATCGTGAGAGTTATGGTCCCAGTGGGAGCCCGACGATCGTATGTCCCTTGATATGAATATGATGATATGATGATACGAATGAGAATGTCGTGAGGGGAGAAGACTCGAGAGGGAGCCCATTTACGGGAGAAGGCCCTATAGTGAGCTCATTCGTGGGAAAAGGCCCCAGAGGGAGCCTGTTTATGGGAAAAGGCCCCGAGGGAGCCCCGACGATCGTATTTCCATATTATGAGGATAGGCCAAGGCCCAGTTGACCGGTGAGAGTATTACTGGTTTCCCTGTCGCCCAGTACTGTGGTTACATGTTGATGGATCCATCGCCTAACACGTAGATGCAGATTAACACCAAAGTCACAATTAACGATCTGAATTCAAAGAAAGGAAAAATGAATACATATATGTTGATGATGATATGAATATGTTGATGATGATACGAATATGAATATGATGATATGAATATGTGGATAAGAATATGTAACGTTCCGAAAATTTGAAAGTCCACGGGAATTACATGCATGCAAACTTTAAATTTCTTTGTTATTTTATTTAAAGCAGTAAATGCATGTTTATTTTATTAATTATGTGTTTAATTATTTTTATTCATTTATGCATTATTATTGCATGATTGAATTTATTCCATGAAATTTTAAAGGTTCATACATTAATGATTTTTAAGTTGCATTTCGCGCTCGAACGAGGAACGGAGACCGGAGAATTATCAGAAAAATTATTTTATTACGCGGTTTATTTTTAGTAATTAATTTAAGGTTTTTTTAAGTGCATTTTTCAAAAATGGGATTTTATTGGGTATTTTTACCCGCAGGATTTTATTTTACCCGGTACGTAAATCTTATCGAATCAGAGGACTTTTTGAGGGTTCGGCTAACATTTTCAAAAACTTTCCAAAACGAAATATTTTGTGGGGGTGTGTTTGAATTTAATGGGCCTAATTTTAAGGTTATTGGACTTAAAATTCTTTTTAAAAAGTTAATTAGCAAATTAAGACCCATTAAGTTATTTGTTAACCATTTAAATAATAAACTACCATTTACCTAAACCTAATCATTAGCCATTTCTCTCGGTTTTCAGAGGATTTTGTCAAGAAAGCTTCGATTTCCTCTATTATTGCAAAGAATAATTCTTCGGGCTTTTGTTCTTGGACCTCATCGCGTTTATACATCATCAGGCACGCTTGTATTTTCATTTTCTCTTCGTACACGTCTTAAATATGCCGATTTTGATATATTTGTATGAGAATTCTTTGGTCAACATCATGTTTGCATTTTCAGAAAAATTTACATGAAAAATTCGGTCCCTTGCATGTTGTTCACGTTTTCTTTTAAGTGTTGCAAGGGCTGCTATTTTCAGTGCATGCTAGGGGTCGTTCACGGTGTCACTAGTGTGTCTTGAGGCTGATGTCGAAGTCTAAACGAGTGAGGGGAGGAGCTGCACGGCGCTTTGCTGAGACGCGACCATGTGATGCGCTTGGGTTAGGTGTTCGATTGTACGCGTGCAGCTGGCCGTGTGGTGAACCATTCCGAGCCGTGGACCAGGCTTTGGCGGGTTGGAGTCGAGGCCTAGAGTGGTCGTTCGCTGCTGGGAGTGGTGTAAGGATGGTGGGAGCCTTGGTTATCGTAGGAGTCGCGGGGTACTTGTTTGAGGTCTAGCTAGGAGTGGTGCTTCGTGACTTGCATGGGGCTTGTGGTGTGGGTTTGGTAGGTCCATTAAAGTCTGGTCTTGGCCCCTAGTAGTTTGATTCGTGGCTGGTGTGAGTTTGTGCGAGCCGGGAAGCGCTAGGATGCAAGTGGTGTCATTTCTGGTTTGGGGTAGGGAAGTTGCAATTTTTCCAGCAGCTGTAAGCGGTTTTTTTCGTGAGTTTAGGAGCTGGAATTGATGGGTTTTATGACTTTTAAGTATTTGTAAGATATGGTAAAAACTTGGGAAAATTTTAGTTAGGTTTCGAGTCGATTCGGGTTAAAATCGGGACCCCGGTCTAAGTTTAGAAACGAATCGGTTATGTTTTGTTTTGGGCTCAAGTTTACGTCTAGGAACGCTTTTAAAAATGTTTTGGGATATGTTAAGGAGTTTGGCAAGTTTTGGGTCAATTTTAAAGGTCCAGGGATGAAACGACAATTTTTGGGTTCCAGGGGCAAAATGGTCATTTTACGCCCGGGGTGAGATTTTGGTCCTGGCGGCGCCCTGAGCACAAATATTTGATATTTTAAATGTTTATGCAACATTTTTATGATTGTTTCGTAATTATGATAAATAAGTTACATGTTTGGTTTAAATGAAAAATTACGCATATACATGTCTTTATTAAGTGATGAAAATGACGATATTTTTGAAGGATGGGAATTGGTTGTGACTGAAGATGTATATGTATACGATGACATGGTATATGATGAGCTGAGGCCCAAGCTCAGTGGGCGGGTAATGTTGTCGCTGATGTCCCCTGTCGCCGGGTACCACGATTTTATAGATGGATCCATCGATAGAGCTGATACGAAAGTCAGAACTAATTAATTGAATTCAATTAAAAGAAATTGTTTAAGTTTATGCTGGTTTAATGAGCTGTTTTGAGACGTACATGATGACATGATTTGACGATACGATTTTCCACGATACATTTATGTTACGTTTTTAAAGTTCATGAAAGANAGCTCAGTGGGCGGGTAATGCTGTCGCTGATGTCCCCTGCCGCCGGGTACCACGATTTTATAGATGGATCCATCGATAGAGCTGATACGAAAGTCAGAACTAATTAATTGAATTCAATTAAAAGAAATTGTTTAAGTTTATGCTGGTTTAATGAGCTGTTTTGAGACGTACATGATGACATGATTTGACGATACGATTTTCCACGATACATTTATGTTACGTTTTTAAAGTTCATGAAAGATATGTTGATTATGCTATTTTTTACTGCTGTGTGCTACGTATATGTATTTATTATTACTGGTACAGCTGTGTTGAGTCTTTAGACTCACTAGGCGTGTGTGATGCAGGTGAGCATTTTGAGCAAGAGACAAGAGGTGCTGAACTCTGAGTAGGCAGTCCTGGTACCGTGACATAACCCGAGGACCGCATGTTTTTCCGCATTATGATTTACTAGTTTTGAGAGCATACGAACATTTTCCTACGTTGATGATTTTAAAATTTTTATACGTTTATGTTTACATATGATTTTGGACGAGTTTGGTTATTTTAAACTGCGCTATTTTTACTATCAAATATTTAAGATCATTTTTAAATCTTATATTTTTCTGTAGAGCGCATGCAAGCGAAACGTTTAAATGATATTTCGAAAATGTGAGCTTTTAAAAAAAAATATTTCCGCACTTTTAAAACGGTAGACGTTACAGTTTGTATCAGAGCAAGGGTCCCGTATAGGGTTGTGCCACCGCCAGCTTCTGCCGTTCAGTCTTCAAACCTCAAGTCTGTAAGTTTAAATGTTTTAAATGTTTTTAGTGCAATCACCTGAATGTTTACATGATATACGTTTTACGGGATATGTTTATTTGTCGTTATGTTTTGAGATTGGATGTTTTAAAATTTTTATGCATGTTAAGACATGGAGTGAGAAATTATATGATTTTCATGCATGTTGGCTTTGTGGTGGAATTGGGCATGAATAAGAATTTTGCTTTTTGGACATTAGGAGAGATCGGAAATGATTCGGCTATAGTAATTTCGGTTAGTAATACTGATGTTCTACTCGTGATTCTAAGAAATTACTGATTGTTCGTGGTTGTTAGCCGAGTTAATTTTTGAGGATTCCTTGTAAGGATTAATGATTCGAAGACTACGACGATCTTTGGAAATATAAAACGTAGAATTTATTTAGGATGCTTGCTCTACTAGTTGGATTTAAGTATTGAATTGCATGAATTGAGAATTTTAAGGATCTAATTGTAATAACCAATAATTTGAAGACCTAAGTACAAAAATAAAATTTTAAGGGACTATTTTCGAATTTACCAAATTTTGGGATTAAATTTTGAGTTTCGAGAATTTTAAGGTTTAATGAGGCTAAGTTGAAAATTTTAGCAGTAAGGGAGAATTGAATGATTTAAATGATAGGAATTGTCGGTGATTTAGGCTTGAAGGATATTTAGAACCTTTAGATATCTGGGTTATAATGTTATAAGGAATGATAATCAAGGACATTGTAGGATAAATCAATCTTGGGCTTGAAAATGTAAGAGTTAGGGAAATAATGCAGTGGTAAATTAATGATTTAAAGTGATGAAAATTTAAGGTAAAGTTGATCAGTTAATTAAGTTATAAGATTAGACATTGAGTTAACGAATTTTTAGGAACTTCAGTTTGATGTGTCATAAGTTTTAGTCATGATCTTAACAGTAAAGATTATACTTTTTTTTTGGAATTTAATTTTTCTAGAAAGTTGGGTATGATTGATGGATTGTCTATTTGATAGACGCATGTAAGAATTGAGGTAGACACTTTGTCTTGAGGAATTTTTGTAAGTCATGAAGAAACTTGAGAATAAGTGAATATGTGTGTTGGAATTATTTTATCCCAAAACTATTTGGGTTCTGTAAGTTTGAATTTCAAATTTAGGGGATATATTTTCATACAAGAATTTTGGGTTAAAAAAAAAAAGAATTAGTTGTGTTTAACCTAAATTACCGATGGACGAATATTAAGGTTTTTATCGAGTAAGAAATATAAAATCTTGACATGGGGATTCTAAAACTCTATGGTTTATAAGTGAAGTTGATTTATTAGTGTAAGTTTATCGCTAACATATGATAACTTATTAAGTTTGCTAGTATTAATTAAGCATTAAGAATACATAAGAACGCGACTTTTGTTGCAATGAGGAAAGTCCTAGTATCTTAGGCCTCAAATTTATTTTAATTGGGAAGAGAATAGTTTAAGCATGCAATTGAGGCTAGAAAAGTTTTATTATTTAGATAGGAGATCGATATTGTATACTATGGGTTTTATGGATTAACAATACACGAATTTAAGATTTGCAACACTGTTATATTTGGGATGGACTTGTAAATAGTAAGTTACGTAAGTTTAATGCCGTAAGATAAGGATTCGATTCAAGGATCTTAGGCTAATTTCGTTATGAGGTTGATATAAGGTTTAACTTTTAAGTGTATCACCGAGGATAGAAGTCGGTCAGTAAAATTTGGGGCTAAGGTTCCTAAGTTGAACGGCCTAAATGCTAATGTAATTGGTTGATGAACAATATGGGTAATGTATAAGAAAGATGAAGTGCGATAAGTTTGGACATCAATTTCTAGTATGAGGAATCGCGAGAAAGTCAGAAATTCAAGGACATAGAAAAATAGAACTAGGTCACCATGAGTTGTTTTAAGTTGCGATTCGCAATCAAAGATTTTGACAGGCAGTTTAATTAGGATTGAAGAGACGTAAGGACATCTTAACACTTATTTTATCAGAGTAGCGCAACGGAAGCGTGGATTATTGGGATATTAGAATTAAGAATCTACACTTTTTGATTATCGACGATAAGTGAATTTCAGGGACGAAATTCAATTTAAGGGGAGTAGATTGTAACGTCTCAAAAATTTGTAAGTCTACGGGAACCACATGCATGCAAGTTATTAAATTTCTTTGGTATTTTATTTAAAGCAGTAAATGCATGTTTATTTTATTAATTATGTGTTTAATTTTTTTATGCATTATTATTGCATGATATAATTTATTTCATGAAATTTTAAAGGTTCACGCATTAATGATTTTTAAGTTGCATTCGCGCTCGAACGAGGAACGGAGACCGAAGAATTATAAGAAAAATTATTTTATTGCACGGTTTATTCTTATTAATTAATTTAAGGTGTTTTTAAGTGCATTTTTCAAAAATGGGATTTAATTGAGTATTTTTACTCGCATGATTTTATTTTACCCGGTACATAAATTTTATCGAATCGGGGGACTTTTTGAGGGTTCGGCTAATATTTTCAAAAACTTTCCAACACGAAATATTTTGTGGGGGTGTGTTTGAATTTAATGGGCCTACTTTTAAATTTATTGGACTTAGGTCCCTTGCATGTTGTTCACGTTTTCTTGTAAGTGTTGTGAGGGCTGCTGTTTTCGATGCTTGTTAGGGGTAGTCCACGGTGTCAAGAGTGCGTCTTTAGGCTGATGTCGAAGTCTAAACGAGTGAGGGGAGGAGCTGTGCTGCGCTTTGCTGAGACGCGACCATGTGATGCGCTTGGGTTGGGTGTTCGATTGTAGGCGTGCAGCTGGCGGTGTGGTGAACAATTCCGAGCCGTGGACCAGGCTTTGGTGGTTGGAGTCGAGGCCTAGAGTGGTCGTTCGCTGCTGGGAGTGGTGTAAGGATGGTGGGAGCCTTGGTTATCGTAGGAGTCGCGGGGTACTTGTTTGAGGTCTAGCTAGGAGTGGTGCTTCGTGACTTGCATGGGGCTTGTGGTGTAGGTTTGGTAGGTCCATTAAGGTCTGGTCTTGGACCCTAGTAGGTTGATTCGTGGCTGGTGTGAGTTTTTGCGAGCCGGGAAGCGCTAGGATTCGAGTGGTGTCATTTTGGGTTTGGGGTAGGGAAGTTGCAATTTTTACAGCAACTTTCCAGCAGCTGTAAGAGGTTGTTTTCATGAGTTTACGGGCTGGAATTGATGGGTTTTATGACTTTTAAGTATTTGTAAGATATGGTAGAAACTTGGAAAATTTTAGTTAGGTTTCGAGTCGATTTGGGTTAAAACCGGGACCTGGTATAAGTTTTAAAACGAATCGGTTAAGTTTGGTTTTGGGCTCAAGTTTACGTCTAGGATAGCTTTTAAAAATATTTTGGGATATTTTAAGGAGTTTGGCAAGCTTTGGGTCAAATTTAGAGGTCCAGGGGTGAAACGACAATTTTTGGGTTTCAGGGGCAAAATGGTCATTTTGCATCCGGGGTGATATTTTGGTCCTGGCAGCGCCCTTAGCACAAATATATGATATTTTAAATGTTTATGCATCATTTTTATGATTTTTTTGCAATTATGATAAATACGTTGCATGCTTGATTTAAAGGAAAAATTACGCATATACATGTCTTTATTAAGTGATGAAAATGACGATATTTTTGAAGGATGGGAATTGGTTGTGACTGACGATGTATATGTATACGATGACATGAGATGTGATGAGCTGAGGCCCGGGCTCAGTGGGTGGGTAATGCTGTCGCTGATGTCCCCTTCCGCCGAGTACCACGGTTTTAAGTTTATGCTGATTTGATGAGCTGTTTTGACACGTACACGATGAAATGAGATGACATGATTTGACGATACGATTTTCCACGATACGTTTACGTTACGTTTTTAAAGTTGATGAAAGATATGTTGATTGAAACGTCTGTCTTTCTTTTTCTTAAAATGTGCTAGAATTTGTTTTTTTAAAAAAACCTCCCTAGCATGCCGAACAACAAAAATTACATAAAATATTTTGGACATCATTTTAAAATAAACACAACTGACTATATATTTGAGAAATACTGTCCATACTATAATCTCTCAAAAATCACTCAAAAGCATAAATAAAAAGTCGTAAAAATCTTTAACATAAATCATAATCGTAAATGCGGAAAGCTAGAAGCGCTGGTCCTCGGGTCGTGTACACCTTCAGTCCAGTCAGGTCAACCATCAAGACCTCCCATAACATTTTTATCATAAACACTTGCATCAATCACACCTAGTGAGTCTAAAGACTCAACACGTCATATTCTTGATAACAAGTAATACGTATAAAGCCACACGCAACAGTGAAAAATACTTGTACTTAAAATATCGTTTTCATGAAGATGCATAAACTTCAAACATGAACATTTTCGTAAACCTTTTTATGATGCATAAAAACATTTTCATAATGATGTATCAACTTTAAACATAAACATTTTCGTGACATGCATAACATAAACCTTAACCTTTTCCTTTTCCTCAAAACATGACATAAAACCTTTTATCATGATCATAAACATTTTCCTTTTCCTTTGTTGAATTCAGATCGTTAATTGTGACTTTCCTGACATGACATGACATGATCGATGGATCCATCTACATATAACCACAGTACTGGGCAGCGGGGACATCAGCGACGCTCTCACCGGTCAACTGAGCCTTGGCCTAACATGATCGAATAGATATACGATCGTCGGGGCTCC
>NC_133320.1:10814072-10819817 GCF_012295235.1 Primulina huaijiensis | reverse complement strand
GACGTTTACTAATTTTTAGGTGTGAAAAGACCGTTTTACCCCTAGACGTAAAATTTCACGTTTTTGACATTTTCTTCATTCCGTTAACTCTAACATGTCCCAAATAATTATTTAAGCCTACATTAATTTTCTCATATTTTTATTTAGCCTAAAAAGAGGACTTTTAAATTAATCTTTAAATGTGACGTATTAATGCGTTTAAATCCCGAATTAACCTAAACCTTAATATAAAATTCTCAAATTAAAAACTAAGACTTATAATAATTATTTAAGTTTAAACCTAATTTTTCATAATTTTATAAAGCCTAAAACTATGCGTTTTAAGTAACTCGTTAATTAGCGTTTCGTGCGGCGATTAAATCCCGAATACATCCAAAACTCGTTATTTTGATCCCAAATTTTAACATAACATTTTTAAGATTTATTCTACCCTTCCAAGTCATGAGCCACCTTCGTGGACCCATGGATTCAATTTTAGCCTTTTAATTTTCGTTTTTGACACCTTATCGAACACACCGAGCCATCTCCTAATTTACTCGAGCCAAAACCTAGCCAACCCATCTAGGGACCCTACTGTGAAAGCCCAGCCCGTAAAACAAGCCCTAGCCCGACCAAAACAATTCTGAAACATGACCCATGCTCTGTACGTGTGTGTGAGTGTGCTTCCTTGCATGTTTAGGACTCCTAACAAAACTAGGACTCTCCTAGCCGAGCCACCACCGAGCCCACCTAACCCTGACCATCCCTGGACCACTCCCAGACCAAGCCCAGACCAACCCAACCCCTGGACTGCGCGCACGAGCCGCCTGAAGCCAACGGAAGCTGCGCGCCACTTTTGTTCTCTCATGGTTTCCACTTTTTCCCTCGAGCCAGCAGCGACCCAAGCCACTCCAGCCCCTGCCCCAACCATTGACTATCTCCATTAGACCCTATAGGACCCACCTGGCTCGCCCCTCAGGCCCGCCGCAGGCCCCCTTCTTCCCGATCAGTTTCTGTGCGTGCCATAGGGGAGAGTCCCACTTCACGTGGACTCTTCCCCAGCCCATGGCTCGAGCCATAGCCCTCCTAGGACTCTTCTTAGGACCTAACCACAACCCTAGCCCAGCCCCAATCAGCTCTGGTCGAGCCCCAGCCCACATGCACAGTAATCAACTCCTACAACAAGCCATGCATGAACTTGTTCTAAAAGACCCTCGGCCCTCTCCTGCTTTCTTCCCCTTCGGTTCCAGCTTGTTTGTGTGTCTTAGGACTCCATAAAACATGTGAAAACACCCCCTAACCCTTCCTAATCATGGCAGCCCCTTTAGCAATACAAAAACATGATTTTGGAAATAAAAAACACAAGTTTAGGACACCTGTGCATGAAGTTACGAAAATTTCACTTGTGTGCCATGTTTTTTCTTTTTAAAAATATGCTTAAACAATTATTATGGTGTGATGATGTTTGAAGGGAAGAAATATGCGTGCCTTTGCGTTTTAAACGCACGATTATTTGTTGACGATTGACGAAGAACGGGGCAAGAACCTTGCTTGAACTCTACCTTGAAATTCTCCATTTTCTTCTTTAAAATGTGGTGTGTGTGAGCCGTGCACTTTGAGGAGTTTTGGGAGAGAAAAATATAATATTTGAGGCGTGTAGCAAAGTGTAGGGTTGTGGGTGATTATCTTAAGCTTAGGCCTATTAAGCTAATAAATTAGGCCCAATAGTAATTAATTAAAATATTTAAAAGATTTAAAAATAATTTTGATTAATAAACCTTTTGAATTTATTAGCCGGGTTGTCAAAACGTTCGTATTTTTGTTGAAAATCCAACACCGATAAAAATTACGGCCCGGCGTATAAAATCACCTAAAAACCCCTTATTTTCAAAAATAAAAAAAAANTGTGATTGCTCTGATAAAAATTAATTTCTAGAATGTTCTTACGGCTCCTTGATCCCAATTAAATTTTCCTTCTAGATCCTTATTTACAAACCGCAACTTAAGAAAACCCATAATGACTTAGTGTTATACTATTATAACCTCGAATTTCAATTTTTCTTACAATTCTCAATAATAAAATATGGATGACCATACTTATCGTATATTACTTTTCTTATTTTATACCCAAAATGTTCATCAATCTATCAATTTAAATCTTAAAATCCCCAAACGCATCCGCTAACGCTTAGATTTCCAAGCCTAATATCGGTTCATCCTTAAAAACCCTTGATTTAGAATTTCTTATAATACTAAAACCAAGATATCCCAAGGTTCTGAATAGTCTAAATCATCAAAATTCTTACCATATAACACATTCAATTCGCACTTATTGCTAAACTAGTCTCCAAATTCCTTAAAAATTGCAAAATCAATTCTTAATTTCCTCAAAAATTATCCTAAATGGTCCTTAATTTCGAAAATCCTACGGTTAACCCATAAGTTCTTGGCATTCTTAATTTCCTTCTACTGGTTTCCCATAACATAATTTAAAAAATTTTAAACTAATTTATCCAAAAATCTATTCTCATAATCAATCTGACCTTTTATCAAAACTTAAAATCTCAATCTATACGTTTTCTTACTCCCAAAGATAATTGCAATCTTCGAATCATTATTCCTTACGTCTACTTCCCAAAAATTAATTCAACTAGTAACCATGAATCATAAATATTTTCTTAGAAAATCTACGTATCTCAAATCATTCATAATATTCACAATTAACTTATGACCCAAAAAGTATAACGTTATACTAAAACCCAAAAATCAACATAGTCCAATTCTACCACGAAGCCAACATGCGTTGAAATCAAATAATTTCTTATTTCATATCGTATCACATATAAAAATTCCAAAGCATATAAATCATGTATCCTCATAAAGCAATTAAGCATGTGACGTAAACATATAATTCATCTAATTATGCAGGTAATATTATAAAATCATATAAAGCATTTAAACTTACAAGTTTGAGGCTTGACGACTGATCTTTCCGACGCTGATGGTGGCACAACCCTTTACAGGACCTTTGCTCTGATACCAACTGAGCCCCTTGAACCCAAGCAGCGAAGCTCTGAACCAGATGACAGCAACCTGCGTGCTTGATGGCTTTCCTCACACTTCCATCTTTCTTGCTCGGCCCTTCTTGAACCAACCCATACCAGCCCCTAGCCCAGCCCTTGTGCACCCTCCTAGGACCCTAAGAACCTAGCCTAGCCCCTGCCCAAGCCCTCTGGCCGAGCTCCTTAACCACCTGCACAAGCTGCTATACCTGCGTCACTTCCCTTCCACTTCTCGGGTGGAGTCCTTCTTGGTAAGGACTCCTCCCAGCTCCTGGTTTTCGAGTCCTAGCATGGCTAGGACTCTTCCCTCGACCCAAAACAGACCCTAGCTTGCCGTGGCCCCAAGCCCCGACCAAGCCAAACCATCACACCCCAAAACCGAAACCCCTTTCCCACTATGACAGCAACTTCCTACCAGTTTTGTATTATTCATGTTTGTGCAACGTTGTAGTGATTTTTATGACTCTAAAACATGCGTAAATCATCCTTTAATAATTCCTAATCATGGCAGCCCCTTTAACCACATAACAAACATGATTTTTCCTCAAATTCAAGCCTTAAAAATTTGCATATGACACAAAACCGAAAATATTTCATGTTGCAACTTATTTTTCATGCAAATCCAATTTTAAATAAATACTATGGTGTGAATGATAAGTAAAAGAGAGAATATGGCGTGCCTTTGCGTATTTTACCCACGAATTCTCGTTGACGAATCAAAGAACGACGGCGAGACTTTGGCTACAAGTTTTCCTGAAGGCTTCCTCGATTATTCTCCTCTAAATTTGTGGGTGTGTGCACGTGTATTTGCTGCTGGTGGGGAAGAGTTTTAAACCTCTAGGGGTGTGGGGCGTGTAGAATAGGTTATGGGGTAGGATTTAGTACTTTAAATACTTAAATTAACTCTTCAAACAAGCTTAGGCCCATGAAAAGATAATTAGGTCCATTAATCTTAATTAGGACTTAATTAAAATAATAAAAATAATTTTGGTACAATAAGTTTGTGATTTTATACGCCGGGCCGTAATTTTTATCGGTGTTTGATTTTCAACAAAAATACGAACGTTTTGACAACCCGGCTAATAAATTCACAAGGTTTATTAATCAAAATTATTTTTAAATCTTTTAAATATTTTAATTAATTACTATTGGGACTAATTTATTAGCTTAATAGGCCTAAGCCTTATTTAGGGAATTAATTAGTATTTAAATAAGATAATCACCCCCAACCCTACACTTTGCTACACGCCTCAAATCTTATATTTTTCTCTCCCAAAACTCCTCAAAGTGCACGGCTCACACACACCACAATTTAAAGAAGAAAATCGAGAATTTCAAGGTAGAGTTCAAGCCAAGGTTCTTGCCCCGTTCTTCGTCAATCGTCAACAAATAATCATGCGTTTAAAACGCAAAGGCACGCATATTTCTTCCCTTCAAACATCATCACACCATAATAATTGTTTAAGCATATTTTTAAAAAGAAAAACATGGCACACAAGTGGAATTTTCGTAACTTCATGCACAGGTGTCCTAAACTTGTGTTTTTTATTGCCAAATTAATGTTTTTGTATTGCTAAAGGGGCTGCCATGATTAGGAAGGGTTAGGGGGTGTTTTTACATGTTTTATGGAGTCCTAAGACACACAAACAAGCTGGAACCGAAGGGGAAGAAAGCAGGAGAGGGCCGAGGGTCTTTTAGAACAAGTTCATGCATGGCTTGTTGTAGGAGTTGATTACTGTGCATGGGGGCTGGGGCTCGACCAGAGCTGATTGGGGCTGGGCTAGGGTCGTGGTTAGGTCCTAAGAAGAGTCCTAGGAGGGCTATGGCTCGAGCCATGGGCTGGGGAAGAGTCCACGTGAAGTGGGACTCTCCCCCATGGCACGCACAGAAACTGATCGGGAAGAAGGGGGCCTGCGGCTGGCCTGAGGGGCGAGCCAGGTGGGTCCTATAGGGTCTAATGGAGATGGTCAATGGTTGGGGCAGGGGCTGGAGTGGCTTGGGTCGCTGCTGGCTCGAGGGAAAAAGTGGAAACCATGAGAGAACAAAAGTGGCGCGCAGCTTCCGTTGGCTTCAGGCGGCTCGTGCGCGCGGTCCAGGGGTTGGGTTGGTCTGGGCTTGGTCTGGGAGTGGTCCAGGGATGGTCAGGGTTAGGTGGGCTCGGTGGTGGCTCGGCTGGGAGAGTCCTAGTTGGGTTAGGAGTCTTAAACATGCAAGGAAGCACACTCACACACACGTACAGAACAAGGGTCAAGTTTCAGAATTGTTTTGGTCGGGCTAGGGCTTGTTTTACGGGCTGTGCTTTCACAGTAGGGTCCCTAGATGGGTTGGCTAGGTTTTGGCTCGAGGTGGCTTGGGCGTGGCTCAAGTAAATTAGGAGATGGCTCGGTGTGTTCGATAAGGTGTCAAAAACGAAAATTAAAAGGCTAAAATTGAATCCATGGGTCCACGGGGGTGGCTCATGACTTGGAAGGGTAGAATAAATCTTAAAAATGTTATGTTAAAATTTGGGATCAAAATAACGAGTTTTGGATTTATTCGGGATTTAATCGCTGCACGAAACGCTAATTAACGAGTTAATTAAAACGCATAGTTTTAGGCTTTATAAAATTATGGAAAATTAGGTTTAAGCTTAAATAATTATTATAAGTCTAAGTTTTTAATTTGAGAATTTTATATTAAGGTTTAGGTTAATTCGGGATTTAAA
>NC_133320.1:10728383-10813648 GCF_012295235.1 Primulina huaijiensis | reverse complement strand
TGTAAAGGCCCATATTTCGTATTTGTATTTTTGCGGAATTATTAAAAATTTTCTATTTAAATAATTAACTCGCCTCATTTATAAAATAAACTTGTAAATAATTTAAACTTTAAAAATAACAGCGGAAGTCAACATTGTGTTTCAACAACAACTAAAAAAATAATCCAACATATTAAAATAGTGTTTGAATGATAAAAGGTGCATAAGCTAAAACATGAGGTCCTCGGGTTTACTACTGCTGTCCCAAGATCGCTCACTGGTCTTCGCCCGCGGTCTCGACCTCATCAGTACCTACAACAATCAAGTCTAGTGAGTCTAAAGACTCAACATGTATATATCGTTAATAACAAGTAAATATATCATAAAATCGTATGCAACGTAAAAATAACGTATCGTAAAGCGTACGGTGAAATCGTATCATGAATAATTATAACTACGTGCATATCTGAAAATCGTAAGTAAAAGCATTGCTCCATAGAGCTCTGTCATAGCATATCATAATTTTCTGGTAGAGATAATGTTTCTAAGCTAGTCTTGCGGCCACCTTATGCTTATGGGTTTGGATCGCTCCTAGGCTCGCTGCGACTTAATTCTAATATGTGACACATGCAAATAATTTTAACTTGACAAAAACTTAACAACTAACCCAAAAACGAGACGATTAGGATCAATAATCTAAATTTTCAATCATGGCTTCGTACCAAATCGAACCAACATTAAACCGACGTTTAACCATGATTAAAAATACCCCAAACATACTGAAAAATATGCATAAGAACTGTAAAACATGAAAATAGGTGAATGGAATCCAAAAACATAAAACACTCTTTCGAGAGTCATTTTGGCACCTTTCACCGTAAATTCTCGTACGACCTCTAAACTCGACCAAATCAAGAACAGCCAAAAACATGACCTTCCTAACTTATTGAGGTACTGTCCAGTCTAAGGCCATGGGCTAAAAACCAACCAAGAACTCAGAAAAACCTCCTGAACCGAAATGAAAGTTGCTGTCAAAATACAGCAGTAGCATTTTATGTGTTTGTGGAGTAAACTCTGAAAATAATGACCATTGGCTTGAACCACCAACCCAAGACTCTTACAAACATCCTAAGGCATGGCTTGAACCATGGCTAAGGGCTAAAAGCCAGCCACAGCCCAAGCAAACAACTGTGACAACAGAAAGTATCAACCGAGAGCACCAACTTTGTGCAGTGGAATGTATTGAGTTGTTTTACTGTCTTGTGTCGTTCTAGTGGCCATTTCATTGACCATGTCTCGATCTAGACATGATGGAATGTTGTATGAACCATGGCTATAGGCTAGAAGCCAAACACAATCCATACAACACCCAAAAACCGAAACCATACTCACACAAATCAGAAACTAAAAGAGATCAAGTGATGCTTGTGTTGCTGTTTTAAAAATCTGATGGAACCATGAACCAGGCTTCGAAAAGATGATTTGGTCACGTCCTAGACATGATAGGGAAGGGTTTTAACCATGGCTATAGTCCCTAGGACAGCCAAGATTCGAACAACCCTCAGACAACTCAAGGACAGAAAATTGTGACTCATTTCTGCAGCTTATGTAAAGTTTGCTGTCATTGCTTCGTTCTTGAGTGTATGGACTGAAACAACTGACCCAAAAACACCCTAACACATTATAAACTATGCCTAGAAGCAGCCATGTGTGCCTGGAACCGAGCAACTCCCTGAAAGCAACAAAACACACCCAAACCGTGACATTGAAAACAAAGAAGCCGAGAACTTTTTGTATAGATTTTTGCTTGGACATTTGCTGTCATTTTCGTGATATTGTTTAAATCATGCATATAAAATGGTTTAAAAGTATCTATAGGACTTGATTGAAGAGAAAAGAAACAATATATACATGCCTGGAATTTGTTTTGAAGAAGAACAAACCAATACGACAATACGGCGCGGCGGAACGGAGTTGGTTTCTATCTTCTCGTTTCTGCTGCTCTTAGCCGATTCTGAGCTGCTGTTCTTTTCTGATTATTTCTGTCATTGAGATAAAGGAATGTTATGTAATGGAGGTGATGGTTATAAGAGGTGTTAAAGTGCCATAATATGCATTAAGGTGGGAGGTTACAAGTGAAGGCTTTGAATGCAATTTGAAATGATTCTCATTCCTCTTGCTTGCCGATACATTTTCTCCTTCTTGCTGTCTATTCACGTTTATTTGCTAGCAATATGGGCTGAGGAGCTTCAAGGAGAATTATGGTGCATGTATCACCCATAACTATGGAGGTTAAAAGTGAGAAATGATTACACTATGAAAACCATTTAGTGGTGACTTGAATGGTATTTATTACATTTTTTTTGAATTGTCTTGACCGAGAATCATTACTCATTTGCATGGTATATTTTTATTTAAACTTTGCATTTTAATTGTTTAAGATTTTAAATACCCATTATACATTTTAGTGAATTTACAACTTAATTTAAAATGAACTCTTGCATGGCATTGCATGGTTTACAATTTAAGTATTTAAATGCTATATTTAATTTCATGAATATATTATACTTAGATTAATTCATCCCCCATTTGTTTACATATTTTAATTTAAGCTTTAATTAAATATTGAACCTAATAGAATTTATTTATTAACTTGACTCCAATTAATTTAATAAATCCTAAAACATTCTTTTTCTATAAATTAAATTATTCCTTGACTTAATTTAAATTTAGGAATATTTTTCTTATTATTAATCTTATTTCTAATCTACAAACTCCGGTCCGGCCTCGCGTATTTATCCTGAAAAGATAAAACTAAACATCTATTTTTTTAAAATAAATAATCATGATTTAAAATTATTTAAAATGACTTAAACACTTCATATATTTAATTAAAAATTCATTCTTAATTTAAATAGTAACAATTATGCATGGCTTATACNNNGAGTCACAATCACGATCTGAATTCAACAAACACGAACATGAATATGAATATGAATATGGATACGAATATGGATATGGATATGAATATGAATATGTTTATGTTGATATGAAAAAGATTATGAAAATGTTTATGTTTAAAGTTGATGCATCTTTATGAAAATATTTTTATTTAAAGTTTATGCATCATGAAAATATTTACGAAAATGTTATGTTTATGCATCTTCATGAAAACGATATTTAAAGTACAAGTATTTTTCACTGTTGCATGTGATCTGTATATGTAGTATTTGTTATCAAGGATATGACGTGTTGAGTTTTTAGATTCACTAGGTGTGATTGATGCAGGTTATTATGACGATTATGTTTATGGAGGTCTTGATGATTGATCTGACTTGGCTGAAGGTGCACATAACCCGAGGACCGACGCTAGTTTTCCGCGCTAGTTATTATTTATGATTTTAAGTTATGTTAAGAATATTTTTATGACTTTTAATTATTTATGAGTGGTTTTTTAGAGGTTATAGTATGGGCTATTTCCTTTGATTTTCAAATGTTAGTTGGTTGATTTTCTTTTAAAATGGTTCCAAAATATTTTATGCATGTGATTATGCATCTCGGCCGATTTAGTGAGGTTTTTTTTTTTTTTTAAAAAAATTATTAGCTGGGTTGTCAAAACGTTCGTATTTTTGTTGAAAATCCAACACCGATAAAAATTACGGCCCGTCGTATAAAATCACCTAAAAATCCCTTATTTTCAAAAATAAGAAAAAAGTATCACCCATATTTTAAATAATTAAAAAAATTATTTAATAAAATCATTTTCTATTTTTCAGCCCTCGGTCTCCGTTCCTCGATCGCAACTTGAATATTCCTTAAAAAATACATTTTAATGCAACCATGTAAAAAATATAATTTTAAACATGCAATTATGCACAACATAATTAATTAATGCAATTAAAGCATTTAATTAAAAATACAAAAGAATTTAATAACTCAAATGCATGTGGTTCGTGTGAACCTTAAAATTTTCGGGGCGTTACATTGATAATGCTATTTTTCACTGCTGTATGCTACATATATGTATTTGTTATTACTGGTTCAGGTGTGTTGAGTCTTTAGACTCACTATGCGTGTGTGATGCAGGTGAGCATTTTGAGCAGGAGACAGGAGGTGCTGAACTCTGAGTAGGCAGTCTTGGTATGGTGACATAACCCGAGGACCGCACGTTTTTCCGCATTATGATTTACGAGTTTTGAGAGCATACAAAAATTTTCCTACGTTGATGATTTTAAGATTTTTATATGTTTATGTTTACATATGATTTTGTACGAGTTTGGTTATTTTAAACTGCGCTATTTTTACTGTCAAATATTTAAGATCACTTTTAAATCTTATATTTTTCTGTAGAGTGCATGCATGCGAAACGTTTAAACGATATTTCGAAAATGCGAGCTTTAAAAAAATATATATTTCCGCACTTTTAAAACGGTAAATGTTAAAGAATATGGATACGAATATGAATATGTTTATGTTTATGTGAAAATGTTTATGTTAAAACTTGATGCATCATTATGAAAATATTTTTGTTTAAATGTTATGCATCCTGAAAATGTTTACGAAAATGTTCATGTTTAAAGTTTATACACCTTCATGAAAACGATATTTTAAGTACAAGTATTTTTACGGTGCATGTGATCTGTATATGTAGTACGTGTTATCAAGATTATGGTGTGTTGAGTTTTTAGACTCACTATGTGTGATTAATGCAGGTGCTATCGATTATTAATATGTTCATGGAGGTCTTAATGGGTGAATTTGTTGGACTGGAGGTGCACATAACCCGAAGACCGACGTTAGTTTTCCGCACTAGTTATGATATATGATTTATGATTGTGAGTGATGTTAAATATATTTTTACTACTATTTAATTATGAGTGGTTTTTGAGAGGTTATAGTATGGGCTATACTTTTCAAATAATGTTTAAGGTTGCTAAAACGTTTGGCGATTTTATGCTTTAAAATATTTTCCTTTGGATTTTTAAATGTTAGTTGGATGTCTATTTTTAAAATGGTGACAAGATATTTTAAAGTATTTATATATATGTATATTTTGAATAATGGAGATCAAGGAGGAAAAATATTTTTTTATAGTACGTTTTAAGAAAATGAATAGCAGACGTTTCATTTTGCATGATATATTAAACATGAAAATTTCTATTAGTGAAAATAGGGAATCCTGATGGAAGTAGGATTATGAATCTTAATAGGAGAACGACTTATGATGTGATCATGAATCAAACTATATAAATATATCATTGAGGGTCATATGAAACAAGTTTTCCCTCTCCTCCCACACACAAAGTTTCAGCCACCTTAAATTTTGAAGAAAAATTCCACGGCCACTTCCACGGCCATCATCATCGCAAGATCTCTGAAATTCCAACGATCTTGTTTCAACGCAAAGGTTGTTTATATATCTCATACGTTTTAAACAAGAAATTTATTCTTTGATCGTGGATCCAATTAGACGATCCAAAGGAAGGAGATCATTTCAAAGAGATTTACAAGGATTATCTCCACCTAAAATCCAGAATAATTTAGAGTCGACGTTAAATACACAAGTATAACAATTCTAAACACCCTATGGATGTTTTTATTTATACGACGCCCATGGAAAGTTTCGAACGTCGAAAATAAAATTTTTAAACTTCTATTGTACTTTAGGTGTGAGAAAACAATATTCCAACAATGGGGTCAGAACTCGTTTTTTCTCAATCGTATGATTTTATCGTTTAAATAGTATTGAGTATTTTATTTCTAACGGTGTTTAAAATTTCAGAAAAATCAAGACCGAGAAAAATTTTAATTTTTGAAAAACAAAAAAATTAATTTTTTGCTGTTGTACGAAATTGTCAAGTGCAGTGCCCGCGGGTAGGCAGTACGCTGTCTGCCCAATTTTTGGCAAAAAAAAGTAGGGCGGGAAGGGTTGTGTGCAACCTTGTCCACGGGTAGGCTGCCCGTTGCAGTTCAGGTAGTGGGAAAGCACAAAAAGTTCACGGGCGAAGCCCGACATGTACTCCTTTTGAGTTGGTGATAATTTACAAGATACATGATTTGTTGATAATATGTAATATTATGGATTTTATATAATATTTGATATTATATGGTAAAAAGATGATTGAGATCCATGACCAATTTGTCATGAGTATGTAATGATATTTTACATGTGGTGTTTTAATTATTTGATAATTATTTAAACTAGGTCTGGCTTATGATCCGTTCCAACCACCTAAATATGTATCTCAATGTGCCATGAAAATTTAATGTAAATATTAGATTTAGTTAAAAATCAAGATTTGACACTGGTGGGTCCATATCCTCGACCAAAGACATTTAAAATAATGGAAGCTTGTGTAATTTTGCATTTATATCCTGCATTTACCTTTGTTTTGGACATGGATCCATATATGGCTCATATGGATCAGTTAGCTCTCGATTTTCGATCTTCCTTTATTATTTATAATACATTTGATATGTTCTAAGAAGTTAGTATGTGCATTCTTATTAATATAATAACAAGAGTTACATGTGTAAGGTCCAAACTTAAGACGACGTAACCCAACGGCATGCAAATCTAAGAAATATGAAAAATAAATAATTAATTGATTTAATTTCTTAATTGATTATGTGACAAGCATGATTATATGTTAAATAAGATTTAATTGGCATGACGCATAAAATTGTATTTTTAAGGATTATTCAAGTTGGATTCGAAGAACGGAGACCGAGAACTGAAAAACGTAAAATGTTTTTATTAAATAATTATTTTTAATTGTTTAAAATATGGTTGATGGTTTTTCATATTTTTGAAAATAAGGGTTTTGAGGTGATTTTATACGCCGGGACGTAAATTTTATTGGTGTTGGTTTTTCAACAAAAATACGAACTTTTTGATAAACTGGATAATAAATTCACAAACTTATTTAAAAAAAAACATTTTTAATATTTTTACTAAATTCCAATCTGTTACTAATGGACCTAAATTGTTAGCTTAATAGGACTAAGCCTTATTTAGGGAATTAATTAGTATTTAAATAAGTTAATCACCCCAAACCCTTCACACAATCACACGCCAACTTTTTGAATTTTTCTCTCCCAAATCACTCAAAGTACACGGCACACAACACACACAATAAATTGAAGAAAAATCGAGAAAAGTTCAAGGAAAAGTTCAAGCCAAGGACTTGCCTCGTTCTTCGTAATCGACAACGAATAATCGTGCGTTAAATACGCAAAGGCACGTCTATTCTTTCCTTCAACCATCGTCACACCATATTATGATTTATTGTATGTTTTGAATGAAAAATCAAGGGCCATGATAATTATTTTCTAAATTTCATGCACATGGGTGCTAAACTTGAGTTTTGTTCACCAAAATCATGTATAAGTATTGTGTAAGGGGCTGCCATGATATAGGGTATGATCAACAACGTTTTACATGATTTTAGAGTCCCTAAATAAACCACAAACGCTGCACACAACCGAGAGACACAAGCTGTTGCACAAAATTTGTTGTCATGTAGTCAAGGGTTCGGTTTTTGTTCTTAAGGGCTCGGCTTGGGTCAGGGCGTAGCCAGGCTATGGGAAGGGTCAAGGGAAGAGTCCTAGCCATGCTAGGACTCGAGTCATGGGCTGGGGAAGGAGTAATAGCTTGCTAGGACTCCCACCCGAGAGATGGGAAGCAGCGCGCACAGGGTTCAGCGCCTGCGTAGGACTCAAGGGCTCGGCCTGGGATTCAAGGGCTGGGCTATGGGGCGTCCTAAGGGTCTTAGGTGAGTTCACAATATGTTGGTTCAGGGGCTAGGTCGGTTGGCTAAGTCCTAAGGAAGCAAGAAGAGTCCTACACCTAAAGGGAGTTCTCGGCCATGCTTAGGGGCAGTGGTTGGGGCTTCGGATTTTTTTTTGGGGATGGTTCCTATGGGTTCTAAGGGTCCAGTAGGGTGCCTAAGGGGGTTGGTCAGGGTTTGGTTCAGCATGGGTCGAGGGTGGCTCGAGAAAATCGGAAGATTGCTCGGGGTGATCTTTCAAGTGTCATGTTATGGTTTTTAGAATTAAAATAAATCGATACACGGCTCACGGGGGTCGAGTCGTGGTTCAAAAGGGCTAAAATAATATAAAATGACTAAGTTTTAAATTTAGGAATTTTATATTAAAGTTTGGGATTTTTCTTGATTAAAACGCCTTCAAAACGATTAATTATGAATTAATTTAAAAGCATTGTTTTTAAGCTAAATAAAATTATGTGATTTTCAATTTAGGCTTAAATAATTATTTGGGACATGTTAGAGTCAAATAAATTAAGAAAAAGTCAAAAACAAAAAATTATACGTCCAGGGGTAAAACAGTCTTTTTACACCTGAAATTTAGTAACGTCATGGCAGTGTCCTAAATGTTATTTTATATGCTAATATGATTATTTTCAATGGTTATGGATGTTTAAGAATTTTTATATGTTGAATCATGATTTTTAAAATGTTCGTGGATTTTATGGATTAATTATTGGACATTTAAAAGAAATATTGTATGCTTGGTTTCAAAAACAAAAACGATACGTATATGCTTGATTTTTATTAAGTGATGATAACATGTTGAAGGACGTGAAGAGATTGTGACTAAATACGATGATATGTTGGACATATCGAGAGGGTTATGGTCCTAGAGGGAGCCCGACGATCGTGTTTCCTTGGATACGGATACGAATACGAATATGAATATGTTAATATGTTGGCCAAGGCCCAGTTGACCGGTGAGAGTGTCGCTGGTGTCCCCGCCGCCCAATACTGTGGTTTTCTGTAGATGGATCCATCGTGCAATAAGATTAAGAATACGAGTCACAATCATGATATAAATTCAACAAAATACGAATATGAATATGTTGTTATGTTAATATGAATATGAATATGTTGATATGAAAAGGTTTAAGAAAATGTTTATGTTTAAAGTTATGCATTATCATGAAAAAGTTATTTTAAGGACAAGTATTTTTCACTGTTGCATGTGATCTGTATTACGTATTACTTGTTATAAAGGATATGACGTGTTGAGTCTTTAGACTCACTAGGTTTGATTGATACAGGTGAGTATGATAACAATGTTGAGGGAGGCTTGGATGCCTAATCTGACTGGACTGGAGGTGCACATAACCCGAGGACCAGCGATTCTATTTTCCGCATTTAAGTTTATGATTTTACGTTAAAGATTTTTCGACTATTTATTTATGTTTTGAGAGATTTTTGAGAGGTTTAGTATGGGCTACACTTTTCAACATTTATTGCTTTTAGGTTTAGTAAAACGATTAACGATTTCATGTTTTGACTATTTTCTTTGGATTTTCAAATACTAGTTGGATGTTTTATTTTAAAAAAATAGTGCAAAAATATTTTATATTTATATGATGAGTTCGGCCGATTTCATTGAGGTTTAAAAAAAGTTTCTAGTACTTCTTAAGCAAAACGAATAAACAGACGTTTCAGTTGGTGTCAGAGCAAAGGTCTTGTAAAGTGTTGTGCCACCATCAACGCCGAAAAGATCAGTCATCAAGCCTCAAATCTGTAAGTTTTACATGCTTTATATGACTCATTATGATGTTACCTGCATGATGACATGAATTATATGTTACGATACATGTTTATTAGATTTTTTAGTATATATGCTTTGCATGCTTAAATTGCTAAATGAATAGGGATATGTCACATGATTAGAAAACATAGATTTAAAATGCATGTTGGTTACGTTAGAATTTAGAAAACATTCAGATAAAATGCCTCCTAGACGCGCCCCTGTTAATGAGAATCAAGCCGAGAACAGTGTGAACCATCAAGAGAATGCACCACCCCCACCACCACCACCTCCTCCGTGGGACGCCGCTACTCGTGCGTTAGAGGGGATGGCTCGTCTCTTCGAGCAACAATTACAGCAGCAGCAGTTACAGCAGAGGCAGCAGGCACCTAGGCCACAACATGATATATGTGATCAGTTTTGGAGGCTAGGGCCGAAGGAATTTTCTGGCACTACCGATCCTTTTTCTGCTGAGGGTTGGATTCGTTCGCTCGAAGTACACTTTCGCTAACTGGATATGGGAGATGCTGACCGTGTGAGGTTTACTACTTATCTGTTTAGGGATGACGCTTCTTTATGATGGGAAGGAGCCGAGCATGGTGTTAACCTTGCTACACTTACTTCGACTCAATTCAAGATGATGTTATACGAAAAATATTTTACTGCTGATGTTAGAAGCCGATTAAAGAGGGAGCTTATAACTCTCCGTCAGGGAGACACTACTGTTGCTGAATTTGTGAAGAAGTTTGATAGGGGTTGTCACTTTGTACCCCTTATTGCTAGGGATGCCGAAGAAAAGCTTAGAAACTTCATGGATGGTCTACGACCTACCATACAGAATAATGTTATGATGATGCGTCCTTCGGATTATGCTACTGCAGTTATTTATGCATTCCAGTCTTAGCAATCCTTGAAAGACATCGAGTTTGAGCTACAGCGCAAAAGGCAGCAACATCAGAACAATAATCAACCAAATAAGAAGCCATATACGGGTTCTCCTAGACCTCAAGGGCCTCGAAAGCCCCAAGGTCAAGTCAAGAAGCAAGCACCGTCAAAGCCACCACCTGCAGCACCAAAGACGACAGAAGGACAACCATGCAAGAAGTGCAATCGACTACACTATGGACCAGTGTGTGGGGTACAACTAAGTGATTCATATGCAAGGAAGAAGGGCACAAGTTGGTTGTCTGAAGAAGAATGCACCCACTGTTGGGTGAGCATATGCTATGAATGCAGAGGAGGCTGAAGGGGAACCAGACACTACTCTTATCACTGGTAACCTAGTCATTTAACATTTTTATATTTCTTATCATTGCATGAAATGTTAAATTGGTTATTAAAAATTTAATTGGGAACAAGATTTAACCTAATGGAACTTAGGTTGCATGTTCTACCTTAGTTGGATTTGAGTTATGATTTTAAAAAATCATAGAATTTGGTATTGAATTTTTGTGCCTTAATTTATGTGAAGGATGTGATATTTCAAAATTAAAAGTCTTAGGGCCAAAAATCTAAAGAAAATCATAATTAAGGGTTGTTAGGGGTTTCGAATTTTAGTAAGGGGTCATTATGTAATTTTTGAAATCTTGAGGACTAAAATGTAATTTTCGATAATTGAAGGACCTAAGTGCAATTTTTAAATTCTTAAGGGTCAAAAACAAAATTCTATAAACTTAAGGGACTAAAATCAGAATTTTCGAAATAATATAAGGGTCAAATTGTAATAATTCGAAAATTTGGGGACTAAATTGTAAATTTTGAAAAAATTGAAAGGCAAAAATGCAATCTTTCAAGATATGCTTAAGTTCAACACGAAATTTTCACCTAACTTTTGGGAAAATTAATGATAGTAAATCCTCAAGCTTCAACACGAAAAGATTTTAAAAGACGTTTTCGCTTCGGGGAGAATTATCATTCAAGGTGTGACAACCTATGCACTACTAGATTCGGGAGCTACACATTCATTCATATCTGAAACCTTCATCAAAAGACTGAATATTACTCCTCAAGATATGGGTTTGGGTTTCAAAGTTTCAATTCCTTCCGGTGATCAAATGCTTACGTCTAAAATTGTCAAGAATCTGAAGCTGCGTTTATTCAAAGATGTGGTTCGGGCAGATCTTATTGTGCTCCCTATGCCTTAATTTGATATTATACTTGGGATGGATTGATTATCAACGAATGGAGCTTCGATTGATTTTCATCATAGATCAGTGTCTATTCGACCGCCTAGTGGTAAATATTTTGTCTTTGAGGCGGCGACAAACAAACAAATGTCGCATGTTATCTCTTATCTACATGCGAGGAAGCTTATTAAACACGGATGCCAAGCTTTTCTAGCGTGTGTAACTACCACACATGCTCTTATCAGTCAGAAATTAGAAGATGTTGATATTGTCAAAGATTTTCCTAGCGTCTTTCCCGAAGACGTTTCTGGCATTCAACCTGATCGTGAAGTGGAATTCTCTATTGATCTAATGCCGTGCACTGTTCCTATATCTAAAGCTCCTTATCGTCTAGCACCAGCTAAAATGAAAGAATTAAAAAATCAAATCCAGGAATTGCTAGACAAGGGTTTCATTCGCCCTAGTTATTCTCTATGGGAAGCACCGGTATTATTTGTGAAGAAGAAAGATGGTAGTATACGTCTATGCATTGATTATCGAGAGCTCAACAGGGTCACTATCAAAAATAACTATCCACTACCAAGAATTGAAGATATATTTGATCAGTTGCAAGGATCATCGATATTTTCTAAAATTGTTCTCAGATCTGGGTACCATCAGTTGAAAGTGAAAAAGTCAGATGTTCACATAACGGCATTTTGTACTAGATATAGGAACTACGAGTTTATGGTCATGCCATTTGGTCTTACTAATGTGCCAGCGATCTTCATGGATATCATGAATCGCGTATTTCAGTCGTATCTAGATCAGTTTATTATAGTTTTCATTCATGATATATTGATCTATTCAAGGAATAAAGAGGAGCATAGTCGTCATTTGAGGACAGTACTTCAAGTACTACAAGACATGAAACTTTATGCAAAATTCAGCAAGTGCGAGTTTTGGCTCGATAGATTGGCTTTCCTAGGCCAGATCATTTCTGGGGATTGCGTTGAAGTTGATCCAAGCAAAGTTGAGGCAGTGAAAGAGTGGCCAGTACCGAAGAGTGTTACCGAGATTCGCAGTTTCTTGGGCCTAGCTGGCTATTATCGCAAATTCATCAAGGGATTCTCATCCATTGCAGTACCATTGACATCCATGAGTAAGAAGAATGAAAAGGTTATTTGGGGATCCGAGTGTCAAGACAGTTTTGACAAGTTGAAACAAGCCTTGATTTCAGCGCCAGTGTTATCTATGCCATCAGGGCAAGGACAATATGTTCTATATACCGACGCTTCTAAAATTGGTTTGGGCGCAGTTCTAATGCAAAATGACGGAGTTATAGCTTATGCATCAAGACAGTTGAAAATTCACGAGAATAACTACTCTACCCATGATCTTGAGCTTGCAGCAGTAGTTTTTGCATTGAAGATTTGGAGACACTACCTTTATGGGAGGAAGTGAAAAATATTCATCGATCATAAAAGTCTAAAATACTTCTTCACCCAAAAGGAACTGAATATGAAACAACGCAGATGGCTCGAGTTAGTAAAGGACTACGACTGTGATATAAGCTATCATCCGGGGAAAGCTAATATTGTGGCAGACGCACTGAGTAGAAAAGTAGCAGTTATCACTCAATTATCACTCCAAAGACCGTTGCAGTCTGAGATATAGCGATTTGAACTTACAGTCTATGCTAGGGGCGAAGACCCTAATCTTGCTAGATTATCAGTACAGTCGACTTTGAGAGACAGAATTCGTGATGGACAGTCTACTGATGAGCAGTTGCAGAAATGGAGAGTTAGAGATGAAGCCAAGGATTGAAAATTATATTCAGAGGTGGATGGTATAGTTCGTTATCGAGATTTGTTATGGGTTCCTAGTGACGATTCTTTGAGAGATCTTATTATGAAGGAAGCTCATGACACACATTATTCCATTCACCCGGGTAGCACGAAAATGTACAAAGATTTGCAGTTGTTATATTGGTGGCCAGGCATAAAGAGAGACATTTTAAGATTTCTATCCGAGTGTTTGGCATGTCAACAAGTTAAGTCAGAGCATCAGAGGCCAGCAAAGAAGCTTAAGCCACTTCCTATTCCCGAGTGGAAATGGGAAAACATCACTATGGACTTTGTTGTGGGATTACCAAAGACTATTAAGGGATTCAATGCCATTTGATTGATAGTTGATCGTCTTACGAAATCAGCATATTTTCTACCTATTAAGATTACATTCACCAGGATTCAGTATGCAGAGTTACACATTCGAGAGATAGTTCGTCTGCATGGGATTCCTGTATCTATTGTTTCTGACAGAGATCCGAGATTTACATCATCTTTTTGGAAAAGTCTTCATGCAGCGATGGGGACCAAGTTATTATTCAGTACAACATTTTATCCTCAAACCGACGGTCAATCTGAGAGAGTTATACAGATTCTAGAAAATCTACTGCGAGCTTGTGTTATTGAATTCCAAGGCAGTTGGGAACCGAAATTACCTCTAGTGGAGTTTACATAAAATAATAGCTTCCAATCATCTATTGGGATGACTCCTTTTGAGGCACTTTATGAAAGAAAATGTAGATCTCCTATTCATTGGGACGAGGTTGGTGAAAGAAGAGAGATTGGTTCAGATGTGTTTGAAGAGACTACCGAGCTTGTAGTCAAAATTCGTGATCGAATGAAGACGGCGCAAAGCCGACAAAAGAGTTATGCTGATAAAAGACGACGAGACTTAGAGTTTGCAGTGAGCGACCATGTATTTGTGAAGATAGCACCTATGAAAGGTGTTATGCGTTTTGGCAAGAAAGACAAGCTTAGTCCAAGATTTATTGGTCCATTCGAGATTTTAGAGAGGATTGGGACACTAGCTTATAGAGTGGCGTTGCCACCAATGCTATCGGGAGTTCACAATGTGTTCCATATTTTGATGCTGCGGAAGTACATATCAAACCCGTCACATGTGCTAAATTATGAACTTCTACAATTGACTCCAAATATGACATATGAAGAAAGACCTATCCAAATCTTGGCAAGGCAAGAGAGGAGATTGCGAAACAAAGTCATTCCAATGGTCAAAGTCAAGTCGCTGAATCACTCGGAAGAAGAAGCTACTTGGGAAACCGAGAGGGACTTGAAGAATCGCTATCCAGAACTATTCGGTAAGTTCTAATTTCCAGGACGAAATTTTATTTAAGGGGGGGAGGAATTGTAAGATACAAAATTAAGACGACGTAACCCAACGACATGCAAATCTAAGAAATATGAAAAATAAATAATTAATTGATTTAATTGCTTAATTGATTATGTGACATGCATGATTATATGTTAAATAGGATTTAATTGACATGCTGCATAAAATTGTATTTTTAAGAATTATTCAAGTTGCGATCCAAGAACGGAGACCGAGGGCTTAAAAACGTAAAATTTTTTTATTAAATAATTATTTTTAATTGTTTAAAATATGGTTGATGGTTTTTCATATTTTTGAAAACAAGGGTTTTTAGGTGATTTTATACGTCGGGACGTAAATTTTATCGGTGTTGGTTTTTCACCAAAAATACAAACTTTTTGATAACCCGGCTAATAAATTCACAAACTTATTTTAACAAAACCATTTTTAATATTTTAATTAAATCCCAATCTAGTACTAATGCGCCTAAATTGTTAGCTTAATAGGCCTAAGCCTTAAAAGCTCGGCTTGGGTCAGGGCGTAGCCAGGCTATGGGAAGGGTCAAGGGAAGTGTCCTAGCCATGCTAGGACTCGAGTCATGGGCTGAGGAAGGAGCCCTAGCTTGCTAGGACTCCCACCCGAGAGATGGGAAGCAGCGCGCGCAGGGTTCAGCGTCTGCGTAGGACTTAAGGGCTCGGCCTGGGATTCAAGGGCTGGGCTATGGGGCGTCCTAAGGGTCTTAGGTGAGTGCACAATATGTTGGTTCAGGAGCTAGGTCGGTTGGCTAAGTCCTAAGGAAGCAAGAAGAGTCCTACACCTAAAGGGAGTTCTCGGCCATGCTTAGGGGCTGGTGGGTTGGGGCTTCGGCTTTTGGTTTGGGGATGGTTCCTATGGGTTCCAAGGGTCCAGTAGGGTGCCTAAGGGGGTTGGTCTGGGTTTGGTTCAACATGGTTTGAGAGTGGATCGAGAAAATCGGAAGAGGGCTCGGGGTGATCTTTTAGTTTCATGTTAGGGTTTTTAGAATTAAAATAAATAGAAACATGGCTCACGGGGGGTCGAGTAATGGTTCATAAGGGGTAAAATAATATAAAATGACTAAGTTTTAAATTTAGGAATTTTATATTAAAGTTTGGGATTTTTCGGGTTTAAAACGCCTTCAAAACGATTAATTACGAATTAATTCAAAAGCCTAGTTTTTAAGCTAAATAAAATTATGAGAATTTTAATTTAGGCTTAAAAAATTATTTGAGACATGTTAGAGTCAAATAAATTAAGAAAAAGTCAAAAACGAAAAATTATACGTCAAGTGGTAAAACGATATTTTTACACCTGAAATTTAGTTAACGTCATGGCAATGTCCTAAATGCTATTTTATATGCTAATATAATTATTTTCAATTTTTAAGGATGTTTAAGAATTTTTATAGGTTGAATAATGATTTTTAAAATGTTCATGGATTTTATGGATTAATTATTGGACATTTAAAAGAAATGCTGTACGCTTGGTTTCAAAAACAAAAACGATACGCATATGAAGGTTTTTTTTAAGTGATGAAAACATGTTGAAGTACGCGAAGGGATTGTGACAAAATACGATAATATGTTGGAAATATCGTGAGGGTTATGGTCCCAGTAGGAGTGCGATGATCGTGTTTCCTTGGATACGGATAGGAATACGAATAAGAATATGTTAATACATTGGACAAGGCCCAGTCGACCGGTGAGAGTGTCGCTGGTGTCCCTGCCGCCCAGTATTGTTTTTTCCTCTAGATGGATCCATCGTCCAATACGAGTCACAATCACGATCTGAATTCAACAAAATACGAATATGAATATGAATATGTTGTTATGTTAATATGAATATGAATATGTTGATATGAAAATGTTTAAGAAAATGTTTATGTTTAATGTAACGTCCCGAAAATCGGAAAGTCCACGTGAACCACATGCATGCAAATATTAAATTTCTTTTGTATTTTAGCAAATTCTTTTAAAGCATAAAATGCATGTTTATTTTATTAAATTGTGTTAAATTATTTTTTTATACATTTTATGCATTATTATTGCATGATAGGAATTATTTCATGAAATTTTAAAAGTTCACGCATTAGCGTTTCTAGGTGCATTTCACATTCGAACGAGGATCGGAGACCGGAGAATTTTCAGTAAAATTATTTTTATTATACAAATTATTTTTATAAATTAATTTAAAGTGTTTTAAAGGTATTTTATTATAAAATGGGATTTTATTGGGTATTTTTACCCGCATGATTTCTATTTTTAACGGTACGCAAATATTATCAAATTTGAGGACTTTTTAAGGGTTTGGCTATTATTTTCAATACCTTTTCAACACAAATTATTTTCGAGAGTGTGTTTAGACTTAATGAGCCTATTTTTAAACTTGTTGGGCTTAAAATCCTTTTTAAACCCTTAAATAGCAAGTTAAGGCCCATTAATTTATTGTTAACTATTTAATTAGTATATATTTTACCCAATAACCTAACCCTAATCACTCCTCTTAGCCGACACCTCCCTCAGCTACACTTTTCTCTCGGTTTCCCCATCAGTAGCTCAAGAGATCATCGACCAGTCCAATTCTTGCATAGAAAATTCTCCAAGGTCTCCCCCACGTCGTGTTGCTCTCCAAACATCTTAAGGCACTCTTTTAAAATCTCTTTCTGCATCATTCACGTTCATATTAATGATGTATGTGCAGGCATGTAAGAAAACTTTCGATCCACATCGGAGCTTGCAAAGCTTCGGCTTTTACATGAGTTTTGACATTGTAGGCGCTGTACTCACGCTTTATTTTCTGGGTGTGTGCAAGGGGCGACTGTATATTGATGTTAAGGGGCTGTACAGGTGGTGTGCTACGTAACTTAGTTGCTGGAATGGGAAGCGTAGGCAAGATCGGGGGATTTGCGAAGGCGGATTGGTTGTGGTGATTTGCGCGAGTAGGGGGTCGGAGTAGAGGTGGTGCAGGCGGTGTGGGGACCTAAGAGGGGCTCGGACCAGACCCTGGTGGGTCTGAGTTACGGCACAGGGTGGCCCGACCACTACTGGAACCATTGGTTGTAGCGGCAGCATGAGTAGAGGAGAATGAGGCTCGGGTAGTGGGCGTTTGATGTTTGTCGTGCTGTGGCTTGCCTATGCTGCATGGCGTCGGTTGGGTGGTTAAGGAGTACATAAAGATCTGGTCTAGGTCCATGATAGGTGGGTTCAGGGCTGGTGCCGCCGGAGTAGGTAGGTACGTGAGTTCCTGGGGAAGATAAGGAAATAGAGTACAAGAGAGAAGGGGGAAGATATTTTTTTGAGGTTCTGGAATTTCTGGTCGTGGGGTAGGGGACCGCTGGCATTAATTTAAGGGCCTCAAAGTGTTTGTAAGGTGGGATATAAAGTTGGGAAATTTTTGATTAAATTTCGGGTCGTTTCGGGTTAAAACCGGGACCCGGTCCAAGTTTTAAAACGAATCGGTTAAGTTTGGTTTTTGGCTCTAGTTTAAGTCTAGGATTGCGTTTAAAAATGTCTTGAGATATTTTAAGGAGTTTCGTAAGCTTCGGGTCAATTTTAGAGGTCCAGGGTTAAAACGAGAATTTTTGGGTTTCTAGGGGCAAAATGGTCATTTTGAACCCGGGGTGAGATTTTGGTCCTGGCAGCGTCCTGAGCACAGATCCATGATATTTTAAAATTTTTATGCATCATGTTTACGATTTTTACGCAAGTATGATAGATATGGTGCATGCTTGGTTTAAAGGAAAAATTATGTATATGCATGTTTTTATTAAGAGATGATTATGTTGACACGTTTTGAAGGAAGTGATTTAGTTGTGACTAACACGATGACACGATAACACGATGACAAGTAAGGCCCGGACTCAGTGGGCGGGTAATGCCGTCGCTGATGATCCTCGCCGCAGGGTACCGCGGTTACACGTAGATGGATCCATCGACTGACATGATGACATGACGATACGAAAGTCACAGCTAATGAACGGAAATCAAATTAAGAAATTTAACACGTATATGCTGATACGATTATACATGCTATGATTATTAACATATTTTGACAGGACACGTTTTCGCATTCGATATGATAACATGATGGGACAGGTTTTGACTTGTTATGATTTTTACACGATACGCTCATGTTCATGTTTTTTTAAGATTAATGAAATGTATGTTGATTATGCTATTTTTCACTGCTACGTATATGTATTTGTTATTACTGGTACAGGTGTGTTGAGTCTTTAGACTCACTAGGCGTGTGTGATGTAGGTGAGCATTTTGATCAGGAGACAGGAGGTGCCGAAGACTGAGTAGGCAGGCAGGGTGTGCAGTGACATGGCCCGAGGACCGCATGTTTTCCGCATAATGTTTTATGAGATTTGAGAGGAGATGAATATTTTAATACGTTGATGATTTTAAGATTTTTATACTGTTATTTTTTTTATGAGTTAGGATTAGTTTGGTTATTTTAAACTGCGCTATTTTTACTGTCAAATTATTAAGATTATTTTTAAATGTTATATTTTCTGTATAGCACAAGCATACAAAACATTTAAATATTATTTTGAAAATGTGAGCTTTTAAAAAAAAAATATTTCCGCATTTTAAAAACGAGTAGACGTTTTTGTTGGTATCAGAGCAAGGGTCCTGTATAGGGTTGTGCCACCGCCAGCTTCTGCCGCTCAGTCTTCAAGCCTCAAGTTTGTAAGCTTTTATGATTTAAATGTTTTAAATGAATTACTCTTATCACCTGCAAGTTAACATGATTTATGCTTTATGATGATCTACGGTATATGTTTAACTGCTTTTATGATTTAAGGATTTATTGTTTTAAAAACTAGATTAAATTGCATGTTGGTTACGTTTAGAATTGGACATGTCTAAGAATTCGAATATTGGACTTTAGGAGAGGTTGAAAATGATTTGAGTATATTAATTTTTGGGTTAGTAGTACTGATGTTATACTTATGGGTCATAAGTTAATCTTGAAAATTATGAATACTTTTGGGGCATGTATGTTTTCTAAGAAAATATTAAGGGTTCGTGGTTACTAGTTGGATTAATTTTGAGAATTTTATATAGGCAATAATGATTCAAAGAATACGAAAATCTTTAGAAGTATAAAAATGTATAACTTGGGATTTAAGGATTGAATTGCATGAAGGATCTAATTGTAATAACTAATAATTTGAGGACCTAAGTGCAAAACAAAATTCTAAGGGACTATTTTCGAATTTACCAAATTTTGGGATTGAATTTTGAGTTCGAGAATTTTAAGGTTAATGGGGTTAAATAAAAAATTTTATGGGGACAAAATGCAAATTTCGAAGAGTTGTAGGGCCAAAAATGTAAAATTTGAGGACTTTAAGGGCCAAATTGCAAAGTCCAAAATTTTGGAGGATTAAATAAGAACTTTTGAGGAACACTTGGGATTTTAAGTATTTATAGAAATGTAAGACGTGTTATTGAAATTATTTATGGGTTTAATAAGCTTGAAATTATTGTACTTCATGATACGAAAAACCTATAAAATGAAATTAGCAACGCCAAGAAATTTTGGGTGATTGTGAAATTTTCGAAATTAAGGACATATTGGATAAATTTTGAGGAAATTAACAATTTATTTTGTAATTTTTAAGAAGTTTGGAGACTAGTTTAGCAGTAAGTGAGAAGCGAATGGTGTAAATGACCGAAATTTTTATGATTTAGATTTGAAGGGATATTTGGAACCTTGGAATATCTGGGTTATAATGTTATAAGAATTGATAATCAAGGACATTGTAGGATGAATAAATCTTGGGCTTGGAAATTTAAGTGTTAGTGAAATAATGTTGTGATAAATTAAGAATTTGAAGTGATGACAATTTAAGGTGAAGTTGATCAGTTAGTTAAGTTATAAGAGTAGACATTGAGCTAACAAAATTTTGGGAACTTAAGTGTTAGGATCGATTAGGAGGGCAATCGTTGAGCTACAACAGCTCGGTTCTTGAAATATTGAACACCGATGAATTAAATCGAGTTTGGTGTTAAAACCAAGCGGAAGACACTCGAAATAATCATTCGTAGAAACCGATTAAACATTTTGTAAACCACTTAAAATATATGCAAGTTGAATGAGTGAAAACATTTTAGTTGAAGCATTTTATCAAACACTTGGTATGCAATATTTTGGTATTTGAAGAACACATAAAATATTTCAACAATGCATCTTTAAAACTATGAAAATGATAATTAAATGCAATAAACAAATAGACACGAATTTGTTTATGGATATTCGGAGACTTCAAATGCTCCTACGTCACCCCTTCTTCCCTTTGGGAAGGATTCACTAGAAGACTTTGATTTATACAACTCTTTGTACAAACCCATTCAGCTAGTACTTACCTACTGCCTAAACTGAACTCCTAGCATTCAAGATTGTAGGCAGCACCTCACAATCAGCATATTGTTTAATGTCTCATATGCAAAGACTACATACACAAGTTTATTGTCTTTGTGCAAGACTCACTCAACTAATCTTTGAAGTTCAACTCTCTTGTATATAGGTGAGTGATTGTGTGTGAGGAATTTATAATTTACAGTGTACATCTCAAGTATTCTCACATAAGGGCTTGTGCTCTCAACTAGCTGATTTTTTCATGCTAAATGCTCATGCTTTGAATCCACTTCAAAAGCTCTTGTTTGATCTTCAAGATGATGTATTTATAAGCCCCAACAATGATATATACGTTAGACACAAGAATATGACCGTTTGGAAAGTTTCTGTACTGTTTCTGAAAATGCAACGGTCAAATCCGTCTTGCTGGGCATTTTCCCGACTGGCCAACTCTGGTCAACTCAACTGGTCGTTCAGTTCAACTGGTCAGCAGCTGGTTCAGTTCAGTTCAGCTGGTCAGCTGTTGGTTCGGTTCAGTTCAGCTGGTTCAGTTCAACTGGTCTTCAGCTGGTCTGGTTCAGTTCCAGCTGGTTCAGTTCAACTGGTCTTCAGCTGGTCTGGTTCAGTTCAACTGGTTCGGTTCAGTTCAGTTTCAGCTGGTGTGCTGAAATCAGCCTAGCTGAATTCAATTGGTGCAAAACCAGTAGATTCATCGTCATTTATCAGTCTCTTAAGCTTTGATTCAGACTTTGAATAGTGAAAATGATTTTTAGATCATTGTCTTATCTTTCCAACTCATACTGAATCGTTTCATTTTGATAACTTAGCTGAGAGATATGATCAAAATACCGCAGCTGCTCAAACCAAATTGATTGCTGTTTTCGTGTGTTTAGTTCGGTAATTCAGCGATCCGTTAGAGCATGATAACTTCCGATTTTGCCCAACTGACGTGAAATATGACTTGTTCCAAATTGAGTTTTCTAATCAGTTCAGTTGGCGGATTTTCATTTGGATCATCCAGATATAATCAAAACGTAGAAGCTCGCCATAAATTCAGTTTGTACAGAATTCAGTTTCAGCTTGCTTCTTGTGTTAACAACTTCATACTTGAGTAAATATGTTAGAAACACAATAACAAGTTTTGTTAACAACAAAATCAAGATTGCGAACTTCAAAAGTTCCAACATTAAGTTTGATGTATCATAAGTTTTAATCACGATCTTAAGAATTAAACTTATTCTTTTGTTGGAATTTAATTTTTCTAGAAAGTTGGGTACGATTGATGGTTAGGCTACTTGATAGACGCATGTAAGAATTGAGGTAGACACCTTGTCTTGAGGAATTTTTTGGTAATTCATTAAGAAACTTGGGAATAAGTGAATATGTGTGTTGAAATTATGTTATCTAATACTATTTGGGTTGCGTAAGTTTGAATTTTAAGTTTATGAAATAGGTGTTCGTACGGAAAATTTTGGGTGAAATAAAAACAAAAGGGAATTTGTGGTGGTTAGCATAGGTTGCCACTGAACGAATATTAAGATTTTTATCGAGTAATAAATCTAAAATCTTTATATGGGGAATTCTAGAACTCTATTGGGTTATAAGTAAAGTTGACTTTTTAGAGTTAGCCCAACATTAACATGGGATAACTTAGTAAGTTTCATACGCTAGAATTAATTAAGCATTGAGGATACGTAAGTACGAGTCATTCGTTCGAATGAGGAAAGTTCAAGGGTCTTAGGCTTCAACTTTAATGTAATTGGGAAGATAATAGTTTAAGCATGTAATTGATACTAGAAGGGTTTTATTATTTAGGTAGAAGATCGATATTGTACAATTGGGTTTTATGAATTAACATTACTCGAGATTTAAGAATTTGCAACAATTTTACATTCGGGAGGTACTCGTAAATAATTAAGTTATGTAAGTCTGGTGCCGTAAGATAGAGATTCGATTCAAGGATCTTAGCCTAATATTATTATGAAGTTGAGATAAGGTTTAACATTTAAGTGTATTATCGAGGATATGAATCGATCAGTAAATTTTGGTACTAAGGTTTCTTAGGGTGAACTGCATAAATACAAATGTAATAGATCAATAAACATTACGGGTACATTATAAGAAAAGTAAGACGCAATAAAATTCGGACCTTCATTTCTAATATTGGGAACTTTAAGAAAAATTGAAATTTGAGGTTATAGAAAAATGAAACTAGGTTACAATTGGTTGTTATAAGTTGAGTTTCGCAAACGAAGATTTCGAAGATAGAGTTAATAGGATTGAGGAGACATAAGGACATCCTAAGATTTATTATTTTATCAGAGTCGCACGGCGAAAGCGTGGACCATTGGGATACTAGAACTAAGTCTAAACTTTGTGATTATCAAGTATAAGCGAATTTTGCGGACGGAATTCAATTTAAGGGAGGGAGATTGTAACGTCCCGAAAATCGGAAAGTGCACGTGAACCACATGCATGCAAATTATTAAATTTCTTTGGTATTTTAGCAAATTTTTTTAAAGCATAAAATGCATGTTTATTTTATTAAATTGCGTTAAATTATTTTTTTATGCATTTTATGCATTATTATTGCATGATAGAAATTATTTCATGAAATTTTAAAAGTTCACGCATTAGAGTTTCTAGGTGCATTTCACGTTCGAACGAGGATTGGAGACCAGAGAATTTTCAGTAAATTATTTTTACTATACAAATTATTTTTATAAATTAATTTAAAATGTTTTAAAGGTATTTTTCATAAAATGGGATTTTATTTGGTATTTTTACCCGCATGATTTCTATTTTTAACGGTACGCAAATATTATCAAATCGGAGGACTTTTTAAGGGTTCGGCTATTATTTTCAAAACCTTTTCAACACGAATTATTTTCGGGAGTGTGTTTAGACTTAATGGACCTATTTTTAAACTTGTTGGGCTTAAAATCCTTTTTTAAACCCTTAAATAGCAAGTTAAGGCCCATTAAGTTATTGTTAACTATTTAATTAGTATATATTTTACCCAATAATCTAACCCTAATCACTCCTCTTAGCCGACACCTCCCTCAGCTACACTTTTCTCTCGGTTTCCCCGTCAGCAGCTCAAGAGATCATCGACCAATCCCATTCTTGCATAGAAAATTCTCCCGGGTCTCCCCCACGTCGTGTTGCTCTCCAAACATCTTAAGGCACGCTTGTAACATCTCTTTCTGCATCATTCACATTCATATTATTGATGTATGTGCAGGCATGTAAGAAAAATTTCGATCCACATCGGAGCTTGCAAAGCTTCGGATTTTACATGAGTTTTGACATTGTAGGCGATGTACTCACGCTTTCTTTTCTGGGTGTGTGCAAGGGGCGACTGTGAGAGCCCAATAACTTATTTAGTGCCCAGCCCATTTCCATTTAATTAAAACCCATTTGGGAAATCAGAATAGCAGTACGCTCAAAATCCAGAAGCTCTTCTCCAGCTTTGCAACCCGTAGCTTCTCTCCACTTTTTGTTTCAATCGCGCAGCGCCACCGGTGGTCTGAGAATAGTGCAGCAGCTTAGAAAACTTTCTTCCTCCAATCTATTAGAGTCTTTCATGCCATGAATCAAGTTATTGAGTTCGATTGGCTTGTTTTACCAGCATCAGTGCGTGTAATCTTTGTTTCGATTTAGGTAAGGTTTTGGCTTCGATTATTGGTTGTCTTTGGTGGATTACTTTTTAAAAGTAAAGTATTAAGCTTTTCCCCTAATATCCGGCTCGTTTTTTTAGATCGTGAACAGTGTTTCCGGCGACATTCCGGCGAGCCGTCTTCGCGAGATTACTATTGTGTGTTTAGGCTTCGTTTCTGGAGATATTAAGCTTGGAATTTCAGATTATTAAGGGTTATATAGGCTGCCCGGATTTCGAATTTTAACGGAGCCGATTTATTCTAGTTTAGTGGTTTGGTATGCATTTTATTGAAGTGTATAGTGAATTTATATTGTAGGTTATATCGTTGGACGAGTTCATTCGATAGTCCTTAAGAAATTATCGTGGTATTATAAGTTTATAATTGAGTTAAACTCAAACCTATATTATTATGACGCTTATATTGGCGTGTAAGAATATTTGGTGAATATTTTTTGCTATTATGTGCCTTGAATGTTTATTCTGTTGCATTCATGCATTAAATTGTATTGGCATAACATATTGAGCCTTGACTCCTTTGAGGGCGATTTATGTTGATTCTGTTGAGATATATATTGAGTCATCAGAGGGACGAGTGGGTTAGGATTAGCCACATTCCCAGATGACAGCTAGGGACGAGCGACTTAGCTACTCGCATTCCCGATGCTACGTGCATGGACGAGCTGCGATTTGATGCTGCATTCCTGGCACGAGTGGCAACTGTTACTGTTGATGATGCTATTCGTTTGGACTCCATTTGGTATCCGTTATTCCATTGTTACCATTCATGCATCGCATATCATTGCATTTACTTGGTATTATTACATTTCTTTTATTTACATCGTGATTTTACTGGTTTGTCGTACTGGGGTCCGACTACTGTTTTCTTTTTATGTTGTGGTTGTTTTTGATGCCATAGGAGGTCATTCCAAGGGATTTGACGCGTCTGGTGGAGCGTCAGTGAGTTGTACCCAGTAGTCAGTCGGTTTGTGTTAGAGTTCCCAGATATTTATATATATTATGCTGGTTTAATACATTTGCCATGGAGATGCCCTGTGTAGTTGTATGGTGATATTTTTATGTTGTTTGGGATTTTATTTGTGGTATGTCATGTCTAGTCCTGGCCAGTGCGGCTGTAGGATGTTTGTGTGGTTTATTGTGAACTTGATGTTATTTTCGAGCGTATAATGTTATTGTTGTGTTTTGNTTGTATGGTGATATTTTTATGTTGTTGGGATTTTATTTGTGGTATGTCGTGTCTGCGGCTGTAGGATGTTTGTGTGGTTGATTGTGAATTTGATGTTATTTTCGAGCGTATAATGTTATTGTTGTGTTTTGAAATTTTTGGGATGTCCTACTTACGGGGAGGTCATGCCGAAATTTCTGTAGGCCCAAATGAACGTTTTAAAGTCGTTTTCGGTGTTTAAACCAATTAATCCTTGTTGTTTGGTAATTAAATATTAATTAAGTGCACGGGCCCTCACAGTTGGTATCAGAGCGTAACTGGGCTATACTCGAATTAGAGTCTAGGACACTTGAGTTTAGACACAAATAAAATGATTGTGCATGTGATTGATTATTTGCTCTTACTTGTTTCTATGTTTTGAATTCATTGTATCAGTATGACTAGAGCGTATTAGTTTAAGTTTATGCCCTTATACTAAACCCATTATTTTGTTTCTGCCTGTGGATTAAATCTTTGTGTCTTATAGATGGCACCTGGACGTAAAGGCACAAAAGGAAAGGAAGTTGTTCAGGAATCTGAAGCTCCTAATGTGAGAGGACTTAATGAGACCGAATGGGGAAGACGAGGTCGTCGTCCTCGCGATGAAGCACGAAATGTTAATGTTGAGCATGAAGTGGATCAGTTGACTAGAGGAATGGGTGAAACGGAACTAGTGATATCCCGATTTCAGAACATGCGTCCTCCTCGATTCTTTGGGAATGAAGATGGTGAGAAAGCTGTAGCATGGTTAAAAAGTATGAAGCGTTTGTTTAATATGTTGGAGTACACTCCTGATTTGCAACTTAAGTTGGCTATTTGTCAATTAAAAGACCGAGCTCAGTTATGGTGAGAAACTACTGAGGAAGCTCTGAAGGAATCAGGTGAAAGAGTTACTTGGGATGTTTTTTGCGCTCAGTTTGCTCGAGAATATTCACCGCCTTCGTATTATTCGGCCAAAGAAGCTGAATTTAATAGATTGACTCAAGGTAACATGACTATAGTGGAGTGTGCCTCTCAATTCTCAGCACTTCTTGCCAATGTTCCTCATGTTGCTAGCAGTGATCGGAACAAGCTATCGCATTTTATGGAAGGATTGAATCGAACTCAGGATCAAGTTCATGCTCAAACTCAGGATCAAGTTCAAGACGCACCGGGCGGAGTTATTGTAAGTATCTGCCTTATTTTTAAGCATCTTGCGCGTACACTGATAGACACATGAGCATCTCATTCATTTTTATCTGTTGTATTTGTTGATGAGCATGAGATTGCTACTACTCTGTTGATAGATACTGTGTCAGTCTCTAGTCCTGCCGGTGTATGTTTGATGTCTCATGAGATAATTATGAATTGTGTGATTAGATTTGATGATAATATTATGATAACTAATCTAATCAAGCTAGATATGTCTGACTTCGACTGTATTATGGGAATGGATACTCTGTCAAATTATCGAGCTACCGTTGATTGTTTCCATGGAGTTGTCAGATTTAGACCGTATTATGGCAGTAAATGGAATTTTTACGGTAGTGATTCGCAATCCCGTATTCCATTAGTGTCAACAATGGAAATGTTTAGAATCTTGTCATCACGAAATGAAGGATTTATGATCTATGCAGTTGATGCGACTCAGGAAAAAGGGTTTGAAGTATCAGATATTCCTGTTGTCAAGGAATTCCCTGATGTCTTTCCCGATGAGATTCATGGATTTCCACCCCAGAGGGAAATCGATTTTAGCATTGAGTTGGTGTCCGAAACAAATCCTATTTCTAGAGCACCATACCGTTTAGCACCAGCAGAATTGAAAGAACTCAAATAGCAATTACAGTACTTAGTGGAAAAAGGCAATGTTAGACAAAGTATTTCACCTTGGGGAGCTCCGGTATTGTTTGTAAAGAAGAAAGACGGAAGGATGAGAATGTGCATTGATTACAGACAGTTGAATAAAGCTACTGTGAAGAATAAGTATCCTGTGCCGCGTATCGATGACTTGTTTGATCAATTGCAGGGTACATTAGTGTATTCAAAGATCGATCTTCGTTCTGGATATCATCAACTTAGGGTTCGAGAGGAAGATGTTCCGATGACAGCATTTCGAACAAGTTATGGACATTATGAATTTCTAGTTATGCCTTTTGGATTGACTAATGCTTCAGCGGTTTTTATGGATTTGATGAATCACGTTTTTCGAGAATTTATATCTAGATTTGTTATTGTCTTCATAGATGACATTCTGATTTATTCAAAGACAAAGAAGGAGCATCGAGAACATTTAAGGTTAGTCCTCCAGACACTAAGAGCAGCGCAATTGTATGCAAAATTTTCTAAATGTGAATTATGGCTGGACAGAGTTGTATTTCTGGGTCATGTTATATCAGCTCAAGGAGTATCAGTGGATCCTAGTAAAGTAGAAGTAGTTATCAATTGGCCAACACCGACGAATATTTCCGATATTCGCAGTTGCTTGGGATTAGCAGGATATTATAGGCGTTTTATTGAAGGATTTTCTATTATAGCAAGCCCTATGACCAAATTAACGCAAAAAGATCGACGTTTTGTGTGGACTGGTGAATGTGAGTCGAGTTTTCAGACTTTGAAGGAAAAGTTGACAACAACTCCAGTGCTAGCTTTTCCATCAGGCTCATGTGGATATGTTGTTTGTTTTGATGCATCTCTAAATGGACTTGGTTGTGTTTTAATGCAAAATGGGGGAGTGATTGCATATGCTTCTCGTCAGTTGAAGCCGCATGAGACCCGATATCCAGTTCATGACTTAGAGTTGGCTGCTATTGTGTTTGCATTGAAGTTATGGCGTCATTATCTGTACGGTGAGCAGTTTGTGATTTATTCGGATCACAAGAGTCTTAAATATCTTTTCTCACAACCTGACTTGAACATGAGACAGCGTTGATGGATGGAGTTGCTTAAAGACTTTGATTGTGAGATTCAGTATCAACCGGGCCAAATGAATCTTGTTGCAGATGCCCTCAGCAGGAAAGTTCAGAATGCTATGCTGACATCTTTGACTATCTCTAAAATTCACGAGCACTTGGGAACTTCATGATGGACTTATCAGATCGGTGGAGACTACTTTGTAGTATCATCTATTCAAGTTGAGCCACTGATTTTATCCAGCATCAAAGCAGCACAGAAGACCGATCCGCACATTCATAGATTAAAAGAATTGTCTCGAACAGGTCGGACAGAAAAGTTTAGTGTTGCCTCAGATGGTAGTCTGTGCTTTAATGGTAGACTTGTGGTTCCTAATTTGATAGATCTTAAAGAAGCTATACTACGGGAAGCACATTGTAGTCGACATAGTATTCATCCAGGAATTCGAAAGATGTATCATAGCTTAAGAGCTCATTATTGGTGGGAAGGTATGAAGAAAGATATTTCTCATTTTGTGGCTAAATATTTAACGTGTCAACAAGTTAAAGCCGAAAGAATGAGACCTGGAAGAATGTTACATAGTCTTTAAGTGCCGCAGTGGAACTGGGAATACATTGCTATGGATTTTGTGACACATCTACCTCGTTCTAATCGTGGTTGTGATGCGATTTGGGTGATTGTTGATAGATTGTCTAAATCCTCTCATTTTATTCCGTATGATCGTACATGTACTTATATGAAAATGACAAAACTGTACATTGATCATATAGTGAGATTGCATGGTGTGCCAGTAACCATAGTATCCGATCGTGATCCAAGGTTTGCTTCGAAATTTTGGGGAAGTTTGAAATCAGCTTTGGGTTCAAAGTTGGCTATGAGCACCGCCTATCACCCCAGTCAGATGGTCAGTCATAAAGAACCATCCAGACTCTAGAGGATATGTTACGAGCAGTAGTGATGGATTTCAAAGGTGGTTGGCAAGAATCATTGTCTTTGGTTGAATTCTCTTACAATAATGGTTTTCAGGCAACAATCTGTATGGCACCATTTGAAGCTTTGTATGGAAGAAAGTATATCGCCGATATGTTGGGAAGATGTAGGAGAAAGACAGATGTCAAAACAAGAATTTATACAAGAAATGAAAGATAAAGTTGAATTGATCAGGAAAAGGATGAAAGCAGCCCAGGATCGTCAAGCCAGTTATGCTAATAAAAGGCGTAGACCTTTAGAGTTCCAAGTGGGCAATTATGTTTTCTTGAAAGTATCACCATTCCGAGGTACTATGAGATTTGGACATAAAGGGAAGTTGGCTCCGCGTTATATTGGTCCGTATGGGATTGTTGAGAGGATTGGCACATTTGCCGCAGAGTTTGTCTTTGATACGTAATGTGTTTCATGTATCTATGTTGCGGAAGTATGAGCCAGATCCGTCTCATATCTTGAATGTTAAGGATGTCGAGTTAGACAGTTCTCTTAGCTATGTTGAACATCCAGTGCAGATTTTGGACCGCAAGGAAAGACAGCTCAGGAGCAAGACGATTCCACTAGTTTTGGTGCAATGGAGTAGGAATGGAAGAGAAGAATCTACATGGGAATTAGAGGCAAAGATGCGACAAGAATGGTCTCATTTGTTTGAGAATATAATGAATTACTCGATGTATTATGAATTTTCTATGTATTATCAGTCGTAATGTTTTGGATATCAGTGTTGTATTTGTTAGATTTCGAGGACGAAATCTTTTATTAGTGGGGGAGAATGTAAGAGCCCAATAACTTATTCAGGGCCCAGCCCTTTTCCATTTAATTAAAACCCATTTGAGAAATCAGAATAGCAGTACGCTCAAAATCCAGAGGCTCTTTTCCAGCTTTGCAACCCGTCGCTTCTCTCAACTTTTTGTTTCAGTCGCGCAGCGCCACTGGTGGTCTAAGAATAGTGCAGCAACTTAGCAAACTTTCTTCTTCCATTCTATTAGAGTCTTTCATGCCATGAATCATGTTATTGAGTTCGATTGGCTTGTTTTTCCAGCATCAGTGCGTGTAATCGTTGTTGCGATTTTGGTAAGGTTTTGGCTCCGATTATTGGTTGTCTTTGGTGGATTACTTTTTAAAAGTAAAGTATTAAGCTTTTCCCCTAATATCCGGCTCGTTTTTTTAGATCGTGAACAGTGTTTCCGGCGACATTCCGGCGAGCCGTCTTCGCGAGATTACTATTGTGTGTTTAGGCTTCGTTTCTGGAGATATTAAGCTTGGAATTTCAGATTATTAAGGGTTATATAGGCTGCCCGGATTTCGAATTTTAACGGAGCCGATTTATTCTAGTTTAGTGGTTTGGTATGCATTTTATTAAAGTGTAGTGAATTTATATTGTAGGTTATATCGTTGGACGAGTTCATTCGATAGTCCTTAAGAAATTATCGTGGTATTATAAGTTTATAATTGAGTTAAACTCAAACCTATATTATTATGACACTTATATTGGCGTGTAAGAATATTTGGTGAATATTGTTTGCTATTATGTGCCTTGAATGTTTATTCTGTTGCATTCATGCATTAAATTGTATTGGCATAACATATTGAGCCTTGACTCCTTTGACGACGATTTATGTTGATTCTGTTGAGATATATATTGAGTCATCAGAGGGACGAGTGGGTTAGGATTAGCCACATTCCCAGATGACAGCTAGGGACGAGCGACTTAGCTACTCGCATTCCCGATGCTACGTGCATGGACGAGCTGCGATTTGATGCTGCATTCCTGGCACGGGTGGCAACTGTTACTGTTGATGATGCTATTCGTTTGGACTCCATTTGGTATCCGTTATTCCATTGTTACCATTCATGCATCGCATATCATTGCATTTACTTGGTATTATTACATTTCTTTTATTTACATCGTGATTTTACTGGTTTGTCGTACTGGGGTCCGACTACTGTTTTCTTTTTATGTTGTGGTTGTTTTTGATGCCATAGGAGGTCATTACAGGGGATTTGATGCGTCTGGTGGAGCGTCAGTGAGTTGTACCCAGTAGTCAGTCGGTTTGTGTTAGAGTTCCCAGATATTTATATATATTATGCTGGTTTAATACATTTGCCATGGAGATGCCCTGTGTAGTTGTATGGTGATATTTTTATGTTGTTTGGGATTTTATTTGTGGTATGTCATGTCTAGTCCTGGCCAGTGCGGCTGTAGGATGTTTGTGTGGTTTATTGTGAACTTGATGTTATTTTCGAGCGTATAATGTTATTGTTGTGTTTTGAAATTTTTGGGATGTCCTACTTACGGGGATGTCATGCCGTAATTTCTGTACACCCAAATGAACGTTTTAAACTCGTTTTCACTGTTTAAACCAATTAATCATTGTTGTTAGGTAATTAAATATTAATTAAGTGCACGGGCCCTCACAGCGACTGTATATTGATGTTAAGGGGCTGTACAGGTGGTGTGCTATGTAACTTAGTTGCTGGAATGGGAGTAGAGGTGGTACTGGTGGGGCTCGGACCAGACCCTGGTGGGTCTGAGTCACGGCCCAGGGTGGCTCGACCACTACTGGAACCATATGTTGTAGTGGCAGCATGAGTAGAGGAGAATGAGGCTCGGGTAGTGGGAGTTTGATGATTGTCACGCTGTGGCTTGCCTATGCTGCATGGGGTCGGTTGGGTGGTTAAGAAGGGTACATAAAGATCTGGTCTAGGTCCATGATAGTTGGGTTCAGGGCTGGTGCCGCCGGAGTAGGTAGGTACGTTAGTTCTTGGGGGAGATAAGGAAATAGAGTACAAGAGAGAAGGTTGCAAGATATTTTTTTGAGGTTCTGGAATTTCTTGTCGTGGGGTAGGGGACCACTGGCATTAATTTAAGGTCCTCAAAGTGTTTGTAAGGTGGGATATAAAGTTGGGAAAATTTTGATTAAATTTCGGGTCGGCTCGGGTTAAAACCGAGACCCCGGTCCAAGTTTTAAAACGAATCAGTTAAGTTTGGTTTTTGGCTCGAGTTTACGTCTAGGAATGCTTTTAAAAATGGTTTGAGATATTTTAAGGAGTTTTGTAAGCTTAGGGTCAATTTTAGAGGTCCAGGGTTAAAACGAGAATTTTTGGGTTTCCAGAGGCAAAATGGTCATTTTTCACCCGGGGTCAGATTTTGGTTCTGACAGCGCCCTGAGCACAGATCCATGATATTTTAAAATGTTTATGCATCATATTTACGATTTTTACACAAGTATGATAAATACGGTGCATGCTTGGTTTAAAGGAAAAATTATGTATATGCATGTTTTTATTACGTGATGAATATGTTGACACGTTTTGAAGGAAGTGATTTAGTTGTGACTAACACGATGACACAATAACACGATGACATGTAAGACCTAGAATCAGTGGGCGGGTAATGCCGTCGCTGATGATCCTCGCCGCCGGGTGCGGTTACACGTAGATGGATCCATTGACTGACATGATGACATGATGATACGAAAGTTACAGTTAATGAACGAAATTCAAATTAAGAAATTTAACACGTATATGCTGATACGATTATGCATGCTATGATTATTAACATGTTTGGACAGGACACGTTTACGCATTCGATATGATAACATGATGGGACAGGTTTTGACAAGTTATGATTTTTACATGATATGCTCATGTTCATGTTTTTTTAAGATTCATGAAATGTATGTTGATTATGCTATTTTTCACTGCTACGTATATGTATTTGTTATTATTGGTACAGGTGTGTTGAGTTTTTAGACTCACTAGACGTGTGTGATGCAGGTGAGCATTTTGATCAGGAGACAGGAGGTGTCGAAGACTGAGTAGGCAGGCGGGGTGTGAAGTGACATGGCCCGAGGACCGCATGTTTTCCGCATAATGTTATATGAGATTTGAGAGGAGATGAATATTTTAATACGTTGATGATTTTAAGATATTTATACGTTTATTTTTATGTATGAGTTAGGATAAGTTTTGTTATTTTAAACTGCGCTATTTTTGTTGTCAAATATTTAAGATTATTTTTAAATGTTATATTTTCTTTAGAGCGCAAGCATACGAAACATTTAAATATTATTTCGAAAATGTGAGCTTTTAAAAAAAAATTATTTCCACACTTTAAAAACGAGTAGACGTTTCATTTAAAGTTATGCATTATCATGAAAAAATAATTTTAAGTACAAGTATTTTTCACTGTTGAATGTGATCTGTATTACATATTACTTGTTATCAAGGATATGACGTGTTGAGTCTTTAGACTCACTAGGTGTGATTGATGCAGGTGAGTATGATAACAATGTTGAGGGAGGCTTGGATACCTAATCTGACTGAACTGGAGGTGCACATAACCCGAGGACCAGCGCTTCTATTTTCCGTATTAAGTTTATGATTTTACGATAAAGATTTTACGACGATTTATTTATGTTTTGAGAGATTTTTGAGAGGTTTAGTATGAGCTACACTTTTCAACATTTATTGCTTTTAGGTTTGGTAAAACGATTAACGATTTCATGTTTATACAACTTCTTTTAGATTTTCAAATACTAGTTGGATGTTTTATTTTAAAAAAATGGTGCAAAAATATTTTATATTTTCATGATGAGTTTGAAAGGGAATCGATTTTAGGTGTTCAAATGCGCAACGGAAGTTAAAATTTTAGAAAATCATATTTTAAAGGGAAAAATTCGAACACCTCTACTAAGATGTGTAGCAAATACGAAAACACGAAATGACATTCATAGGGTGTTTTAGAAATGTACCTATAAATCACAATGGATTGATGATGGCTCCAACTTAGTTGATATACAACTAAGCTCTTGAATGGCAAGACAATCTTCAAGCTCTCCTTGCTTCAAAATTAGGCCCACCACCTACTAGCTAGAACCACTCTAATTTTGCACTAGAAAAATTAGAGTATTTTTCATTGAGAAAAGTATATTTTCCTCAACCAAAATGAAGAGAAAAATTGGAGAGAATAATGAAGAAAATTTCGGCCATCTAGGTGTAGAGAATGAGGTTGGAAGACTTTTCTTGGTCCTTGAAAAGTTGAGTTAAGCATGTGCATGCCATGCTTTGGTTATACAAAAAGTTGTCTCCCACCCTTTCATCTCTCATGCATGCAATCTATTTGGGTTTGTAACAATTACAAAGCCCATGGACTTTTATTTAAATATCTCAAACACATTTGAGACAATTTAAATTTTAGTTGATTTTACTCAAGCCCACTAGTTTAATAATTATTTCTAATTGGGCTCTACAAGGCCCAATGTATTTTAATTAATCCAACACTTGAATTAATTTAATTATTTGGACTATGCTAGGTCCACTAGTGTTTAATTAATTCAACACTTGGAATTAATTTAATTTAGTCCATAATAATGTTTATGAAAATCACAATTTTCAAATACATTACTTGTTTGGCCAACTTTTAATTTAGGAACACTTCCTCAAATTAAAAGTTACATTCTCTCATAGAAGTCATACTTCTATTTTTCCTTACGCCTATAAACTTCTTTATAAGTCGTTCAACACATTGAACTATTTTACTTCTCAACGGGATCTAGAAAGCTAGTACTTGTGAGGCCCTCAATGGTTCATTGATACAAATAGCTGTGGGTTCACATCTCCATGTGATTCGGACTAAACATGTCCTTATACGAGCATACCCAGTTGCTCCATTCTTAATTATCAACTACTTGATAATAAGAACGTCAGAACTCAAGTTTGATAGTACCCAACCAATCATGTTAAACGCCTAGCAGCATCACTTACATGATTCCCTAGGTATCAAATGATAGTGCTTGCAAGAACCATTCTATTATAGTTAGCGTACAGTACGGTCCCTTCATCTCATATATCCCGACCGATTCGACAACCATTGGTATATCGAGAGTTGTCAATGAATCGATACTATGTGTCATGTCGTAGTTGCATCGATGGTGTAATATATGAAACCCCTTTCATAATTACCACCATACTCTGATCAGAGATTTCAAACTACATACACATGAGATCACATAGGATATCCGAACCCGAAGGTAAGCGGTGAATCCTCGATTACAATGCATCGACTCCTATATGTTTCGCCAAAACACCCAACCTTTCCACCTGATGACCCCTTGAGAGTCGGTAAACAATTCAAAGTGCAATGCTAGCACATAGAGTCTCAATGTTGTCCCGGGTCGTAAGGACTAATGGTGTATAACCATAAACTAGGACGTTTCCATTCGAGAAGTGAGAACCACTTGGAAAGTCCTTTATGGAGGGTTGTTCAGTGCACTCTACAAGGAGCACCTATCTGCATGCTCGGACATCACAATGTCCCATACCAATGAAACATGGTACTCACATCGCATATACTAATCTCAAACTCGAGCGGCCTATATCCTTCTTAGCGGCGGCTGAATCGACTAGGAACTTTTTAGAATATACAGTATTGCAAATATGAGTTTCATCATACTCATCATATGAGCATCTCATATTCTTTCTACTATTTGTATATTCAAGAACTTTATCTATGCAACTAGCATGGGTATACAGATAAAGAAGTGCCAAAACAATAATTTCAAATATTATTAAAATAAAGACTGTTTATACATAGAGTTTCATTGTTAACACTCGGCCAACACTTGGCTCGACGTGCACCTACTCTAACAATCTCCCACTTGCACTAGAGCCAACTACCCATATGCTTCAAACCCATCGATTCGCGATGATTCTCGAATAATGGTCCAGGTAAAGGCTTAGTTAGCGGATCAGCAACATTATATGCGGAGCCGACTTTGTCAGTCGACACTTCTCCACTTTCCACAATCTCTCGGAGGATGTGGTACTTTCTCAATACATGTTTGGACTTTTGATGAGACCTGGGCTCCTTTACTTGAGCAATGGCTCCCGTTTTATCACAAAACACCGGGACAGGAGCAACTCCATTAGGAATGACGCTCAACTCTTGGACGAAATTCCTTATCCAAACAGCCTCCTTTGCTGCAGCTGATGCAGCAATGTATTCCGCCTCAGTGGTGGAATCCGCACTATTGTCTTGCTTGGAACTCTTCCAAGAGACAGCAGCACCATTGAGCAAGAATATGAATCCAGATGTTGACCTCGAGTCATCGATATCGCTTTGGAAGCTAGAGTCGGTATAGCCTTCCACTCTCAGTTCTCCACCCTCATAGACCAAGCACAACTTATTGGTCCTTCTCAAATACTTGAGGATGTCTTTCACAGCTTTTCAATGTGGAAGACCAGGGTTCGATTAATATCTACTCAATACACTTAGTGCGAAAGCCACGTCAGGACGTGTAGATATCATCCCATACATGATGCTACCAATCGCAGATGCATAAAGAACGCTTGTCATCGCCGCTATCCCTGCATCAGTCTTGGGAGACATAGACTTGGATAGGGACACGCCATGACACATTGGTAGATGTCCTCTCTTGGACTCATCCATCGAGAACCGCTTCACGATGGTATCAAGGTATGTGGACTGGGTGAGACCAAGCAATCTTCTTGATCTATCTCTATAGATCTATATTCCTAATACAAAAGATGCTTCACCCAAGTCCTGCATCGAGAACTTACTTGCTAACCATATTTTAGTTGATTGCAACATTCCTACATCATTCTTAATGAGTAAAATGTCATCAACATAAAGCACTAGGAATGTCACAGCACTCACACTGACCTTCTTATACACACCAGGTTCCTCAGAATTCTTAGTAAACCAAACTCTTTGATTGTACTATCGAATCTGAGGTTCAAACTCCTAGATGCCTGCTTTAAACCATTAATAGATCTCTGAAGTTTGCATACCATATGCTCACTTCCGACAGATGTAAACCCTTCAGGTTGAGACATGTAAATCTCTTCCTTAATATCCCCATTAAGAAAGGCTGTCTTGACATCCATCTGCCATATCTCATAGTCATACCATGCAGCTATGACTAGCAATATCCTTATCGACTTGAACATTGCAACTGCAGAAAAGATTTCCTCAAAGTCAACTCCATGTCTTTGAGTATATCTTTTTGCCACCAATCGCGCTTTGAAGGTCAATACCTTCCCATCCGCCCCAATTTTCCTCTTGTAAATCCATTTACACCCTATGGGAACAGTTCCCACAGGTGGATCCACAAGGTTCCACACTTGGTTCGAATACATGGAATTCATCTCAGATTCCATTGCTTCAAGCCACTTGGATGAATCGGCATCAGATAACGCTTCCTTGAAGGTCCTTGGATCACATCCATGGATAGGCTCATCATGGCCCTCTTCAAGAAGCATACCATACCTCATAGGTGGTCTCAAGACTCTCTCGGATCTTCTAGGAGCTTGTATCTCCTCTCTTGGCTCTTCGAGTGTGGGTTCTTCAATTGTGGGTGTCTCTCGAACCTCTTCGAGTTTTATCATCTTCTCTTTTCTATCCAATAGAAATTCCTTTGCCAAAAAGGTTGCATTCAAAGAAACTAACACCTTTGTTTCTTGGGGATGATAGAAATAGTATCCAACTGAATTCCTTGGATATCCCACATAGTAACATAAAATAAATCGACTATCCAATTTATCTCCCACTACCTGCTTCACATAAGCAGTGCACCCCCATATTCTAAGATAAGAATATCTGGGAGGCTTACCCATCCATATCTCATATGGAGTCTGCCTTTAAATGGACATTTAGTGGAATATCTTTCAATTTTAAGTTATAGAGATCGTTTTCAAGTTCTCCAGTACCAATCAAACATTCATTCTTGTAAATATTGCAAACACCTTTGCCAAATAAACAAGAATATCCATCTTTATCAACATAGAAATGGAAACAATGTTTTCCTACCAATTAGGTACAAACAAAACATCTCTTAAAAATTTAACTTAAAATTATTGTTCAACAATAAGTAAACATCTCCCAAGTCTTGGCAGCAACTCTTGCCCCATTGCCCATCCTCAAGAAGGTCTCACCTTTCCTGAGCCTCCTACTTCTTCCCATCACCTGTAAATCATTACAAAGATGTGAGCCACAGTCGGTATCCAATACCCAAGAAGAAGAGTTAATTGAAATGTTTACTTCAATATAGAACATACCAGTTCCAGAACCCTTCTGGGCAAGATATTCCCAGCAGTTACGCTTCCAATGTTCAGGCTTCTTGCAGTGATGACATACATCAGCAGTCTTGTCAGCCTTAACTGGAGTGGCTGCCACAACGGGATTCGGAGATTGCCTCATCAAGGGCACGTGCTTCTTGGGACGTTGGAAAGAACGCTTCTTTCCCATCCCATGTGGATCAATCTTCGTACCAGATGAAGAACCCAAATAATGAACCGTCTTCTCTTTCTTGATGGTGGATTCAAAGGTCACAAGCATGTTCACCAACTCCTCAAGGGTCGGCTCCATCATGTTCGTATTGAAATTCACCAAAAAAACATCAAACGAGCTAGGCAGTGACAAGAGTAACTCGTCAGTGGTCAACTCCAAAGGCAACATCAAATACATGCCAACGAGCTTGTCCACGAGCCCAATCACCTTTAGGCCACGCTCATGGATCGAGGCCCCATCTCGCATGCGCAAAGTGATCAGCTCCTTGACGGTCGCATGCCTAAGAGGACGTGTTTGCTCTCCAAAGAGCTCCTTGAGATGCAAACGAATGTCAGCAGCACTCTTTGCATCCTAAAAACGCCTCTGCAGCTCATCATTCATAGAAGCCTGCATATAACACTTGGCTTTCAAGTCATGGTCACACCATTCCTTGTAAGTCTGCAATTCCTCAGGAGTGCAGCTAGTCGGAGCCTCAACAGGGGGCGACTCAGTAAGTGTATATACTATCCTTTCCGAATTCAAGACGATTTTCAGGTTTCTTAGCCAAGTGAGGTAATTAGGTCTAGTTAATATGTGTTTGTCGAGTATTCCAGATAGCGGATTGCGAATCGAAGACATTGTAAATTGTACTGAAAAGTAAGAACAGATAAATGTTGATTACTATTTTAAAATAATTGGTAAGATATAAAGTATGGACTTTTACTTTATAAATTTTCGCTCCCACTGTTTTGACATCTTTCACTACCCTCTAGTGAAAACGGGAAACTCTTTTCCTCAGTAGGTACGCAAGGTTCAATTAGTGAATTATGATCTCGAATAATATCAGCCAATCACAATTCTTAAAAGGTAGTTTCTAATTGCATCTCCATGCAACCCTCTACATAAACTTTTGTCTCACGTTTGATTAGGACCCAATAATATGACGTCTTTCATCTTTACGTGTCAAGCCTTACCCATCGATGTCGAACCTTAATGGAAGGTCGCCATGAGTTCCCTCAATAATATGAGCCGAGCCCCGAGCACGGGTAACGTTCATCATGCACCCATTGTCGATGGAAGACATGGAAATTATAAACAAATTTATAATTCTACTTTTCGGGCTTGATAGTGATTTTGAATTTTATTCAAAATGAGGGTTTTTTTTTAATTTTGAAAGGTCTCATAATTAATTTTATTTAAAAGCTCGCCATGTTTGATCGTATGTTTGCCGGATTCATGCAACTTTGTTATTATCATAATAATAACGCACATACTCATTCTTTATAACATATCATGCATATATTAAAAACAGCAAACAAAACAAGGATGATCAATCGCCCCAAAACTAGCGGCCCGTGTGAGCTAAACACGGGCCTAGGTCCAATCCTTGGGAAATGCATGGGATGCAAATGCAACTATTACATATGCTTCCAATATTTACATGATCTTCATGATCATCATGGCCACCATCTTCCAATCTTGATCTTCCACTATACTAATATTTACAAATAAATATCCATGGCAAATAGGGATACATCTCATGGGGTGGGAAGGGGCCATAAACCAAGCCCACTTTAAATTTGATAATTATTACAATCATTCAACACAAAATATCCTAGCATACACCTAGCAAATTGGGCTTGGGCTTTTGATCATCATTCATGCATAATATCATGTAAATGCTACACAAAATAGAATCCTTAGCTCTGATACCACTTGAAAGGGGATCGGTTACGGGTGTTCAAATGCGCAACGGAAGTTTTAAAATTGTTTTTCAACAAGAAAAAATTCGAACACCTCACTAGAATGTGTAGCAAATACAAAAACACAAAAATGACATTCATAGGGTGTTTTAGAAATGTACCTATCAATCAAAATGGATTGATGATGGCTCCAACTTGGTTGATATACAACTAAGCTCTTGAATGGCAAGACAATCTTCAAGCTCTCCTTGCTTCAAAATTAGGCCCACTACCAACTAGCTAGAACCACTCTAATTTTGCACTAGAAAAATTAGAGTATTTTTCATTGAGAAAAGTATATTTTCCTCAACCAAAATTAAGAGAAAAATTGGAGAGAATAATGAAGAAAATTTCGGCCATCTAGGTGTAGAGAATGAGGTTGGAAGACTTTTTTTGGTCCTTGAAAAAGTTGAGTTAAGCATGTGCATGCCATGCCTTGGTTATACAAAAGTTGTATCCCACCCTTTCATTTCCCATGAATGCAATCTATTTGGGTTTGTAACAATTACAAAGCCAATGGACTTTTATTTAAATATCTCAAACACATTTGAGACCATTTAAATTTTAGTTGATTTTACACAAGCCCACAAGTTTAATAATTATTTCTAATTGGGCTCTACAAGGTCCAATGTAATTTAATTAATCCAACACTTGAATTAATTTAATTATTTTGATTCTACTAGGTCCATTAGTGTTTGATTAATTCAACACTTGGAATTAATTTAATTTAGTCCATAATATTGTTTATGAAAATCACAATTTTCAAATACATTACTTGTTTAGCCAACTTTTAATTTAGGAACACTTCCTCAAATTAAAAGTTAAATTCTCTCATAGAAGTCATATTTCTATTTTTCCCTACGCCTATAAACTTCTTTATAAGCCGTTCAACACATTGAACTATTTTACTTCTCAACGGGATCTAGAAACCTAGTACTTGTGTGGTACTCAATGGTTCATTGATACAACTAGCTGTGGGTTCACATCTCCATGTGATTCGAACTAAACAATTCCTTATACGAGCATACCCCAATTGCTCCATACTTAATTATCAACTCCTTGATAATAAGAACGTCAGAACTCAAGTCTGATAGTACCCAACCAATCATGTTAAACGCCTAGCAGCATCGATTACATGATTCCCTAGGTATCAAATGATAATGCCTGCAAGAACCATTCTATTATGGTTAGCTTACAATACGGTCCCTTCATCTCATATATCCCAATCGATTTTACAACCATTGGTATATCGAGAGTTGTCAATGAATCGATACTATGTATCATGTCGTAGTTGCATCGATGGTGTAATCTGTGAAACCCCTTTCATAATTACCACCATACTCTGATAAGAGATTTCAAACTACATACACATGAGTTCACATAGGATATCCATACCCAAAGGTAAGCGGTGAATCCTCGATTACAATGCATCGACTCCTATATGTTTCGTCAAAACACCCAACCTTACCACCTGATCACCCCTTGAGAGTCGGTAAACAAGTCAAAGTGCAATGCTAGCACATAGAGTCTCAATGTTGTCTCGGGTCGTAAGGATTTCCACTCGATAAGTGAGAATCACTTGGAAAGTCCTTTATGGAGGGTTGTTCAGTGCACTCTACAAGGAGCACCTATCTGCATGCTCGGACATCACAATGTCCCCTACCAATGAAACATGGTACTCACATCGCAAATACTAGTCTCGAACTCGAGCGGCTTATATCCTTCTTAGCTACGGCTGAATTGACTAGGAACTTTTTAAAATATACAGTATTGCAAATATGATTTTCATGATACTCATCATATGAGTATCTCATATTCTTTCTACTATTTGTATATTCAAGGGCTTTATCTATGCAACTAGCATGGGTATACAGATAAAGAAGTGCCAAAACAATAATTTCAAATATTATTAAAATAAATACAGTTTATACATAGAGTTTCATTGTTAACACTCGGCCAACACTTGGCTCGACGTGCACCTACTTAAACAGAGTTCGGTCGATTTCATTTAGGTTTTAATAATAAAAATAAAAATTTCTAGTACTTTTTAAGCAAAACGAATAAGCAGAAGTTTCAACATGAATCCAGGAAACATACAAACAAACATAACACAAGATGTTAAAATTAATGATGAGAAAATTTTTTAAAAAAAATCCATCATTTTGGATCAATCCAAAATTTAAATCAAGCCCACTAAAAGTAAAATTAAAAGAATGTTTGATATTTCTTTGTCTTCCATCAATGGTGGTTGCATGATGAATGATACTCGTGGTCAGAGTTTGGCTCATATTATTTGAGAGACCTGGACTCTAGAAATTCGTGACTTCAACTGACATATTTGATGTGAACTACGTAGAACACCCATGAATTGGACTCATATTATTAGGGGATCTCATGGGGATCGTCCAATAAGGTTCAACATTGATGGATCTGGCTCAACACGTGAAAGGAAAGGGGATCATATTATTGGGCCCTCCTCAAACATTATACAAAATCACATGAGGGTTGCAATGGGTGGCAATTGGACTCTGCCTTTTGGAAATTGTGATTGATTTATATTATTCAGAATCATGATTTAGAAATTGGGCCTTGCGTGCTCACTAAAAAAATTAGATTCGTCGTTTACATAAGAGGGTGGTGAAAATGTCAAAATAGTAGGAGACAATTCATAAAAACAAAAGTACATATTCTATGCCTTATAAAATATTTTAAAATAGTCGATAACGTTTATCTTGTTTCCATTTCAATATATCTACAATGTCATCGTAAAATTTTCTGTTTGTCCTACTCGATCAAAACAAGGTAACCGTACCTAACTACAACGACTAGCTAGAGAAAACTCCTAAAAAAGAGGTTGCAGCCAATGCCCTTGCTGAGGAATTGGCTAAGATTGAGAAATAGTTGGACCATGATCTACAAACTAAGATCTATATGCTGGCTTCTATGTTAAACGAGTTGCAGAGGCAGTTAGAGGAAGCTGTAAATGTTGTTGACATTTATGGACAACTATAAGAGTTGTATGGTAAACAAACACGTCCATTAATGCATGATACTATCAAAGATCTCATGACGTCACTCCTGCGAGAAGGGGCATCGGTCCATGAGCATGGTGTGAAGATGATTGGGCTCATTGAAAACTAGTGGATTTGGTCCTTGTTATTCCAAACAAACTGTCTAGGAGATTCTACTGCTATCGCTTTCGCCATCGTTTGATGGATTTGTGGTGAACTTCAATATAAACAAGTTGGAGGCCAGCCTTGAAGAGTTGGTCAACATGCCTACAAGCTATGAAGCCACCATAAAAAAGGGAAAAAATGTTTTCCTCTTGGGCTCTTCGTCAGGGACGAAGAAATGCCCAAAAAGGAAGGGGAAGAAACGTTCTACTCCTTTAAAGAAAAGTAAACCGGGTAAGAAACAAGCATCAAACACTTCTAAAGAGCCCACAAAGCACGATAAAGTAGAATCTGTTTGCTTTCACTGCAAGAATCCTGAACATTAGAAGCGTAATGGAAAAGAATATCTAGCATATACGAGTTCTAGCAAGGGTATGTTTTGTACTGAAGTAAATGTTTCCATAAATTCAACTTCTTGGATATTAGATACTAGATGTTGATATCATCTATGCAATAATTTGAAGACGATGTCGAGAAGTAGAAGGCTAAGGGATGGTGAGATCTTCCTGAGGATAAAAATGGAGCAAGAGTTACTGCAATGGCCATCAGAGACTTTCACTTAATATTAAACAATAACTTTAAGTTGTTTTTGAGAGATTTTTTATACTTTCAAGATTTGGTTAAAAACACTATTTCTATTTTTAAACTTGATAAAGATTGAAGTTTTTGTTTATTTGCCAAAAAATATTTACAATATTTATAAGAATGAATGTTTAATTGGAACATACGAATTACAAAATGAGTTCTATAACTTAAAATAAAAGATATTCCAACAAACCATATCCAAATAAACATGATATCAACAAAAAACAAAAGAAAAAATGATTTTCTAAATCAAGCACACTTTTGATACACTAGGCTAGTACATATTTCTCAAAGAAATATGCAAAAGCTAGTGCGAGAATGCATGTTTGACATGTCAGAAATTAACTCTCTTTATGCGAGTCCTGAAGGAAAGGAAAAATGACCAAAGCTCCTTTCCTAGGAAAAGTGGAACGTGCACATGATCTACTAGATTTTAACCATACAGATGTGTATGGTCCGCTAAGTGTTATCACGAAATATGAAAAATCATACTCCATTACCTTAACTGATGGCTACAAGAGGTATGAGTATATGCATTTAATGAAATAAAAGTCTGAAACCATTGAAAAGTTCAAAGCATTTAAAGTTGAAGTAGGGAAAAAATGTGGGGCCCTCAACTCCTAATCGTTATTTCAAATTAATTTGATTAGGGTTAATTAATTACAGCAGAAAACGAGTTTAAAAATTTTTTTACTATGAGCCAAAAATATCTTATTTGAATACTAAAAATAGTATTTCATATCACATCATAAAATATGCCCACACATAATCAATACCAACTACATACAAACCACTCATACCCTCGAGACATGTTCCGGTATATAGATACATATAAATATATACTGGGAAATACCAATAAACCTCAGCTCAAACTGTGACTCCCTCCAAAAGTACCCTCTTCGATCTCCTGGTATCCAAGAGTACCTGTCTTTGCCACATACAAAGACAACAACAATCCCATCTGGGGTGAGCAAAGCTCTCTATGAATCAAATACAATATATACCACAAATATCTAAACAATGATATATGATATGCAGTTAAATGCCTATTAACTGAGCATATATCAGAATCAATCGAATTGCTATCAGATCAATGCTCGCACACCGGCCTCAATCAGGGATACTCGTATGATAGCGTCAACAAAGCGTCATCAAATCTCAAATGTCAATCAATCGGGGCCACTAGTGACTATGTTTTAAGGGACATATAATGCAAAACATAGCATCATGTTCACAAACTCCAGAATCAAATCAAATCATAATAGATATCCAAGGATCATAGCTCAACGTGTAAGTCATGTATGCCACATCAACTAAACAAATAAGGCATATAGACATATATTATCAATCAATTCAATCAAACATATATCATATGATACAGATACCTGTCGTATCTTACTCGATCGCAACATACCTAAATTCTTCTTTCCAGTCGATGTAGCATGAAGATATAAGTATAAAAATCTATCTACATCAATTACATATTCATTTAAATCAATAACATCATTCAAAATCAACAATATAAGTTTCAAATATCTTTTGAAACTTTGAAAATTCGTATCAAATTGAAATCATAAAATAATTCAATTCCGACTTCAAAATTTAGTTTCTTGTCGGTTATTCTACAACATATATGGATCTCGACTTCAAATACATGTTATTCCAGCATTTCAATACATAGAGGTGCTGAAACTAAAAGAAACATACCTCAAAAAAAAGTTCTCTATGTAAGGATTTCAAATATATAATTTGTTTCGCGTTTGGATAACGTTTCAAAGTAGATTCAGACGATAGAACTTAAGTTTCTCTCATAGTCTCTCTAAGTTGATGAGGAAGAATGAAAGAAAACGTACATAATTCTCATTCTTATCACCTGACCGAACTCGCGCTCGGGCAGTAACATCTCGCGCATGAGCGCAAGATGTTCGGTTCCCCGAGTGTTTTTTGTACCGCGCGTGACGTTGTGTCCTCCGAGTGCTGGTTGTGTCGCGTTCGGACGATAAAATATCGCGTTCGAGCACAAGCTGTTCTGTCCAACATTCTAGGATCCAAATTACCAAAAGTGGTCAACATGAACTTTGTAGATCTATGTCTTAGCTTTCTTTTGCCATCAACCTCACTCAATTTGGATATAGGATGCAAAAAGTATGCCCATTCTCCCAAAACGTGTCAGTGTAGAGACTAAAATGCACACGTTCCACTTCGGGATAAATTTGCCCCTCTGTCCAAATAGATTTGGAGAAAACTCAAAACATGAAACTTATTGTACTATGTATTAGCTTTCTAATGAAATTGGTTTCATTTCATTTGAACTAATACTCATATTATTATGCTGAAAACCGTAACATATGTCACTTTTCTATTGCGGTTCAGCACATCATTCAAACAAAAATCTATTACTATTCTCACAAACACTTTTCTTACTTTCAGTATCAATTATATACGACATTTACGTAACCACATAACAATTTCTTGAATTATTGATAATCAACATAGGATTTACGATAATACGAGACATGGTCCTTACATTTCTCTCCTACTTAAAAGATTTCGTCCTCGAAATCTCAAGTGTCCATATATACATAACATTGGCACATATAATACGTTACTAGTTATAGTACATATCAAAACTAAAATCAGTAAATGGATCATTATACATGAAATATAATGGAACAAGTAGAATATAATCAAATAAGTGTGGATATGATTCTCGCATCTTGCTCTCCAATTCCCATGTTGAATCTTACACACCATGTCGCGTGCATTGTACTCGAACTAAAGGGATCGATTTGTTACGCAATATCTTCTCCTTCCGATCCATAATTCAAACTGGTTGCTCAACATAGGAAATAGAAGGATCAAGTTCAACCTCATCAGGTTGAAGCAAATGTGATGGATCTAGTTCATACTTTCTCAATATAGACACATGAAACACATCGTGAATGGCAGATAAAGCTGGTGGCAATGACAATCGATAAGCAATATCTCCAACTCGATCAAGGATCTCGTATGGACCAACATATCGAGGAGATAATTTCCCTTGCAAGCCAAATCGAACAGTGCCTCTGAAGGGAGATATTTTCAAAAACACTTTGTCACTTTTCTGGAATTCCAAGGGTCGTCTTTGTTTATTCGCATTACTCGTTTGACTATCCTGAGCAGCTTTCATTCGCTGTCTGTTGGAAACGAAATTCCGGCGTTTGACAAAATATGAACCAAACTCTAAATTCTTGAGTTTGACAAACTGATCAACCAACTGATACGCGCAATTATATTTAGCAACTAGACTTAACAACTGAAATCAGCAGATCTAATTGTTGGAAACGAAATTCCGGCCTTTGACATAATATAAACCAAACTTTAAATTCTGGAGTTTGACAAACTGATCAACCAACTGATACACGCAATTATATTCAGCAAACTGGACTTAACAACTGAAATCAGCAGATCTAAACTGATCAGTTGGAAACCGATCAGTTGATATATTCAGCCGTATGCTTCCTTCAACTAAACATGTCTCGGGAAAGAACATTCAACTGACAAAGAGACATAGCAGATTGCAACTGAATATGAAACGCCGCACTTCAATCAATACAGCTTACAAAAACGCATTTCGGCTAAAGCAATTAAGACGCCTTATTATAATAAATGAAGCAAACAATGCCCAAGGAATGATGAAGTGGCAATCAACGGATACACAGATTCAAACATATCTCAAGTTACCATTGGAAGTGAAGCTTATAAATATGTCAGAAGAACAGCTGAAGAAGAAGAACATATACAGATCACTCTATTCAAAGCTTGCTATTACTCTGTCAAAATCTTAGCTCACCCTTACTTGATTTATTCGTAGCAGTCAAGGCTACAATTTGAGCTCACTAGCACTTTGTAATAATCGTTAAATTCGATAGTGCTAAGATCAGTTACGCACTGAGATCATTTTGTAATACTAGGAGTTTCAGTTTTTGGCAGTGATAAGTCAAAACTGAAGTGGGTCAGTACAAATCTTGTATTCGATCAATGTATTTTAGTGGAAATCCTATCCTTGAGATAGAAGGGGTGACGTAGGAGTAATTGAAATCTCCGAACATCCTGAAACAATCCTTATGTACTTTATTTCAGTTTTGTATTCTATCTTTCAGTCAGTTAATTTCCGCAACTACTTCAATTTACTGATTTTCATTGACCAGCAAGATTACGAGAATCAGTTTCTCACCAAATTGAACTCAAAACTTGAAAAGATCAGTTTTAATTGTGAGCGTTTATTCAACCCCCCTTCTAAACACTCTTGTTACGTTAATCGATCCTATCAAGTGGTATCCGAGCGGTTGAATCTTGTTCTTGAATACTTTTGATCTATAAAACTTGCTAGCATGACTTCATTCAATAAAATTCCTATGTTCTCCAGAGAAGAATTTGATGATTGGAAAATCATAATGCAGGCTCATTTAGCTGCACAAGATGATGACATGTGGTATGTCATAACTGATGGACCCATGAAGCTTCTAAAAACAAATACAGCAATTGCCATAATAGAAGGGGCACCACAAAGAATAGAAAAACCGAGAGATGAATGGACAACTGAAGATAAAAGAAAAGCAAATCTTGATAATGTGGCTAAAGACATTCTGTACAAAACGCTGGACAAAGTAACCTTCAGCAAAATAAAGATGTGTAAGTCAGCCAAAGAAATTTGGGAAAAGCTAATCCAGCTGTGTGAAGGAAATGATCAAACCAAAGAAAATAAACTTTCTGTTGCTGTTCAAAAGTTTGATAACATCAAAATGAAAGCAGGAGAATCAATGCACGAGTATGATGAAAGAGTAAGCAGTATCATCAATGAGTTAAATGCACTTGGAAAAGTGTATACCAACAAAGAGATTGCACTGAAGGTAATGAGAGGTCTTCCCAAGGAATGGGATGTCAAGACCATGGCTATGAGGGAGTCCAAAGATCTGAACCAGATTGAACTTCATGATCTGTTTGCTGATTTAAAGGCTTATGAATTTGAGCTGCAGACCAGAGAAGGAGAACCATCTACCCCTGCAGCCACAACTGCTCTAGCTGCTGTCAGAACAGAACCAATCAGTTCAGTCGAGAAATCTGCTGATCAGTTGAGCAGTGATGCTATGTCATTGTTCACCAAAAAATTTGGAAGGTTCATGAGAAAGAATCAAGGAAACTTCCAGAAGCCATACCAATGGAACAGTTTTAAAGATGAATTAAATTCCCGCTACAATTGTGGAAAATCAGGTCACTTTATGGCTGACTGTCCTAAACCCAAGAAGGACAGTCAAGGCTCAACTGATAGAAGAAAGAAATCATATGAGCACAAAAGAAGACCCAAGGAAGATAAGAAGTCCTTCAGAAAGAAACATGAGGTACTCTTAGCTGAAGAAAACAAATCTAAATGGGCAGAAACTGACAGTGAGGAGTCAGAACCAGAAAGCTCATGCAGCTCTAGTGATAATGAGGAAGTCAAGTGCTTAATGACTAATGGTGCAGAATAAGAATCATCTAGCCAACAGGTATTTGATTTCAGCTCAACTGATTTCACACGAGATAAACTCATTCTAACACTACATGACATGGTAAATGAGTATCAAAAGCTTGCATCATCATTTGAAAAAATCAAAGCAAAGCTAACTGATCCCACAGACAATAAAACCAAAACTGATGAATCAGTTGATGGGTTGAGTTTAAAAAGAGAAATTGCTGAGTTAAAAGCAGAGAGAAAAAAAAATCAGTCATTAATCTAGAAATTGATTCTTGAAAACTCAAAACAGACTGAGCTCATTCAGTCTTGGAACAAGTCATCTACTACATTGAATGAAATGCAGAATTCACAAAAATCAGTTTCTGATAAAACTGGTTTAGGGTTCAACACTCAAGGAGAAATATATCCAAATGATACTCAACCAAAGTCAAAAATAGACAAAGGGAAATACATTCATTTTGTCAAAACAGCAGTGATACAAGAACAAATTGAGCCCAGTAAACTGATTGAGCAACCTACTGAGAATATGAACAAGGCTAGAAGATATGAGATTTGTTATAGTCAAAAATTATCAACTGACAAAGTCAGTCATCAAAGAGGTCTCACAAGTACTATTCGAATAACTATTTCAATTACTATAAATGCAAGCCAGTTCAGAAGAGATATAGACTGAACAATCAGTTGAATAAAGCTAAAACAAATATTGTATCATCTATACACTACACACCGAGCACACAAAAGACGAGAAAAACCATTTGGATTACAGCTACTGGAAAGTCTGTTAGACTAATCCAAGTGTGGATTCCTAAGGGACTAATCAGTTCAGGACCCAAATAGATATGGGTACCAAGTTATATTTTATGTGTAATTGCAGGTAACAGGTACAAACAAGAACTCAATATGGTATTTGGACAGTGGATGCTCGCGACATATGACAGGATATGCAAGTGCGTTATCCCAACTGATCAAATACACTGGTCCAAACATCAGTTTCGGGGACAATTCCAAAGGTAGAACTGTGGGTAAGGGTAAGCTTATCCATGGTAACTTTACTTTTAAAGGTGTTCTATTAGTAGAAAACCTGAAGTATAACTTGATTAGCATCAGTCAGTTATGCGACAGTGGATTCTCAGTACAATTTGACAAAAACTCATGTTTAGTCAAAACTTCAACTGATGAAATCATACTAACTGGCAAACGTTTGAAAACACATATAAAGTCAGTTGGAATGATCAAACTTATGCACCAGTTTGTTTTATTGCTTCCAAATCATCTAAAAACTGGTTGTGGCATAAGAGACTAAATCATTCAAACTTTAAATCCATTGCCTATCTGAGTAAACATGAACTTGTAACTGGTTTGCCGAAAATAGACTTTTCAAAAGAAAAACTTTGCTCAGCATGTCAGTATGGTAAACAAGTACGATCATCTTTTAAAAACAAGGGATGTAAATATTCACCCCGATGCTTAGAACTGTTGCACATGGATCTCTTTGGTCCTATACCAGTCATAATCTTAGGAGGAATGAAATACACCTTGGTAGTCGTAGATGATTTTTCAAGATTTACTTGGGTTATTTTTCTCAAATCTAAAAACCATACTGCTTCGCAACTAATAAAGCTCTTCAAAAGACTTTTAAATGAAAAATCAGTTGGAATTGATCGAATCAGATCTGATCGAGGAACTGAATTCACCAACCAAACTCTTTCAAATTTCCTAGAAAATGCTGGAATTAAGCATGAGCTCTCAGCAGCCAGAACTCCTCAGCAAAATGGTGTAGCTGAGAGAAGAAATCGGACTCTTAAAGAAGCTGCCACAACAATGCTTGCTGATTTTGGTATTTCTCAAAGGTTTTTGGCAGAGGCAGTAAACACTGGGTGTTATACTCAGAACAGATCAATGATTAATGAGAATCAAATGAAAACACCATATGAGATCTGGCATGGAAGAAAAAGTATAATTACTTATTTCAAAATATTCGGCTGCAGATGTTTTATTCTTGATAATGGTAAAAATTATTTAAAAGCGTTTGATGCTAAATCTGCAGAAGGAATATTTCTTGGATACTCATCAGTTAGTATAGCCTATAGAGTCTTCAACAAAAAAACCCTAAATGTTGAAGAATCTGCTCATGTTGATTTCGATGAAACTGAACTAACTAATAAGCCAACTGATCAAGTTGAGCTAGTTGATCGACTTACAGATATCAGTTTGGAAGATGATGACAAAATTGAAAGTCATGGCTATCAAAACATACTTCAAACACCTGAACCAGAAGTACTGGACCAATCAGATGTGCAGGAAGTCGTTGCTGATGATCAGTTGACATAGCATAATGATAACATTCAAATACTAGTTGACAAAGCACCAACTGAGACTGAAAACTGTGTTCAGTTACCCACTAAAGAAATTTCTGATACAACAACTACTGAGTACAGATGGAGAAAATCACATCCACCTGAACTGGTAATAGGAAATCCATCTGATCCAGTAAGAACTCGCAATCAAATGCTAAATTTATTTATCTATTCAGCTTTTGTTTCACAACTAGAACCGAAGAAAACTGATGAAGCTCTTGCTGATCCTAACTGTGTAAATGCAATGCAAGAAGAGCTAAATCAGTTCACTTATAACAATGTCTGGAACTTAGTTCCAAGACCAATTTCAAAAACTATTATAGGTACAAAATGGGCATACAGAATTAAACTGAACGAGGATGGTTCAGTTGTACGCAACAAAGCAAGATAAGTGGCACAAGGATATAGGCAAGAAGAAGGAATTGACTATGATCAGACGTATGCTCCAGTTGCAAGACTGGAAGCAATCAGAATTTTTCTNTGTGTAAATGCAATGCAAGAAGAGCTAAATCAGTTCACTTATAACAATGTCTGGAACTTAGTTCCAAGACCAATTTCAAAAACTATTATAGGTACAAAATGGGCATACAGAATTAAATTGAACGAGGATGGTTCAGTTGTACGCAACAAAGCAAGATAAGTGGCACAAGGATATAGGCAAGAAGAAGGAATTGACTATGATCAGACGTATGCTCCAGTTGCAAGACTGGAAGCAATCAGAATTTTTCTAGCTTATGCATCACACAAGAAATTCATGGTATATCAGATGGATGTAAAGAGTGCATTTCTGAACGGTCAACTACAAGAGGAAGTATATGTTGAACAACCCCCAGGTTTTGTAAATCACAACTTTCCTGATCATGTATATAATTTAAACAAAGCCTTATATGGCCTTAAACAAGCTCTCAGAGCTTGGTACGAAACTCTTTCACAATTTCTAACTGATCATGATTTTTCTGTTGGATCAGTTGATAAGACCTTGTTCAAATTTGCTAAGAATGACCACATTTTATTAGTTCAAATTTATGTTGATGATATCATATTTGGGTCAACTAACCCCAAATTATGCGAAAAGTTTGCTAAGCTAATGCGGGATAAGTTTTAAATGAGCATAATGGGTGAACTGACATTCTTTCTTGGACTGCAAGTGAAACAACTGGAGACTGGTATATTCATCAGTCAGACTAAATATACAAAGGAGCTGCTGAAGAAATTTGGCATGGAATCATGTTCAGCTGCAGATACTCCCATGAGCTCATCAGTAAAATTGGAAACTGATCAAGGGGGAATATCAGTTGAGGCGACATTATATCGAGGTTTAATAGGTTCATTGTTGTACCTAACTGCCAGTCGTCCTGATATTGTATTTGTTGTCTGTATGTGTGCTAGATTTCAAGCAAATCCTAAGCAATCACATTTCTCAGCTGCTAAAAGAATTTTGAAATATCTTAAGGGTACACAAAATGTTGGGTTATGGTATTCTAAAGACTCTACTTTCAATTTAGTTGGATATTCAGATGCAGATTATGCAGGATGTAAGCTTGATCGCAAAAGTACAAGTGGATCTTGTCAGTTTCTAGGAGACAGACTGATCTCTTGGTTCAGCAAAAAGCAGACATCCATAGCTACCTCAACAACTGAAGGAGAATACCTTGCTGCTGGTAGTTGTTGTGCACAACTGATCTGGATCCAGCAACAACTGAAAGATTATGGAGTAATCACAAATGAATCGCCCATATTTTGTGACAATACGAGCACAATTGCCATCACCTATAATCCAGTTCTTCACTCAAGGACCAAGCATATAGATGTCAGGCACAACTTCATTAGAGATCATGCTTTGAAGAAGGACTTCAGACTGGAGTATATTTCAACAAAGCAACAAGCATCTGACATCTTCACCAAACCATTACCCGAGACTAAGTTTTCTTACTTCTGCAATATTCTTGGTTTAATTGACTTGTCTTAAAATTATTATTGATGTTGTTTTACTAATAAAATTATTTGCATAAAATAAGAACACAACAAAAAATTGGAAATGATACTTTATTAAGAATAAAATCGATTCCACGTTACGGAAGATAACTTAGAACCAACTGAATCTTGCCATTCTGTAATCAAATTATTCAACTCATAAATACGGATTCTAGAAAATGATTCAGTGGTAGAAATATTCTCAATTACATGTCATTCCTTCCACAGCATTGCATGTAACAGAACATTGTCATCAACCAGGTCTGTAACATGCCTGACTTCAAAATGATCAATGTATTTTCTTGCTGTTGCTGCTTGAGCACGAGAAAGAGCAGCACCACTACTACTTATCCTCTGCAAATCGTGAATTTTGAACCATGTTGACATCACTTTTGTCAAGACATATTCCTCCATCGTTTTCTTTAACTCTTCTAAATAAGGACTTAATTGTTCAGTAACTTGAATATGCGTGCTGCTGCATGCATCAGAATTACTTGAATCCGACATATTGAACTGTTATTATCTCACATTTTATTTCTATCGTCTTTTTTATAGACAGATGACATTAAATGTTGAAGAAGCTAAAGAGTCACGAGTCAACCGAAGCGTTTTTCTCATTTACCCAGGCTTCTTATTTATCAGTTGTTCATTATCAACTGATATCAGTTTGTCATTTATTACTTAATGCTTAACTGATTTCAGTTCATAGTCAACTGATAAGTTAGCCTTTCATCAGTCCATATGTTTAAAGTTCGCAATTCATATATATAACAACTGATGAAGTTTATCATTTGCAGGAAAGAGAAAAACAAAGTTAAGCTTCTATAAATACTTCATTCAACCATAAACGTTTGCACGGATTACATCATCATATTTTTCCTCTACAACAATTATCCACATTTTCAATCAAGCGGATAAAGGTCCAGTAGATGTCTTGTCAAAGCTCTGAGAAACAGCTATGCGCTTAAGGATTTTCAGCTCCTTTCGAAGCATTAGCTGATAGAGATGACCATCCTTAAAGACGTCCACCCACACAGCTATGTTCAAGTGCTCCTGCAATTTTTTCATCTCTGCCTCCCCAATATTGTACAGGAACTCAAGCTTCTGTAACTTTTCCCAGTAGTGAAGACTCTTATAGAAGACTTTATTTTCTATAACAGCCTTCCTGGCCTCCAGAGCAAACGGCGAAGCACTCGAGCTACTCGTATCTGCCATTCTTTTTGTCTTGAATATTTTCACCAATATGACTGAAACTAACCGTGTTACTTCTATTTATAGTCAAAATTCGTGAAAGCTGAAGGGCCGTCAACGTTTCAGCAAACGATAAACTTTCTGACCCTTAAATTTATTTTATATCGTCACTTTAATTATTCTATGCACCCATTAAGGGGGAATATCAGTTTTTGAAAATGTTAACTGAGAGGACAATTGTTTGTGAATACTCAACTGAAATGAATCAGTTTCCCAACTGATTGTTCAGTTGGATGTTTTACAAATCTTCTCATATAAGTTAACAAATTAAAAACTTATTATATTCCAAATCAACTAACGTGACTGCAGTTTCATAACGTGGCCTATTTTAAACCGTTTACTTTTTGCACACCCGCTTACAGCACACGTACACATATTTTTATTCAAATTTTTTTTGGACTGACACGTGTCCCGAATTTGAACAGTCACGAACAAATGTACTATGCCTGCTTCAATTCAGTTTTACGCATACAATCAGTTCCTAAGAGCATACTAATTCCAAAGATTATCTTTTACAAATTTCAGATCATTTTATCTTTCGAAATGGCGAATCAAATCCCAGCTCATATGTTGAACGCTATGGCCATTGATTTTGACTCAGTTTTTGTTAGAGTAGGTGCACGTCGAGCCAAGTGTTGGCCGAGTGTTCACAATGAAACTCTATGTATAAACAGTCTTTATTTTTACAATATTTGAAATTATTGTTTTGGCACTTCTTTATCTGTATACCCATGCTAGTTGCATAGAAAAAGTCCTTGAATATACAAATAGTAGAAAGAATACGAGATGCTCATATGATGAGTATCATGAAACTCATATTTGCAATACTGTATATTCTAAACAGTTCCTAGTCGATTCATCCGCTGCTAAGAAGGATATAGGTCGCTCGAGTTTGAGACTAGTATCTGCGATGTGAGTACCATGTTTCATTGGTAGGGGACATTGTGATGTTCGAACATGCAGATAGGTGCTCCTGGTAAAGTTCACTGAACAACCCTCCATAAAGGACTTTCCAAGTGGTTCTCACTTATCGAGTGGAAACGTCCTAGTTTNTCGATGCATTGTAGTCGGGGATTCACCGCTTACCTTCGGGTATGGATATCCTATGTGATCTCATGTGTATGTAGTTTGAAATATCTGATCAGAGTATGGTGGTAATTATGAAAGGGGTTTCATAGATTACACCATCGATGCAACTACGACATGACACATAGTATCGATTCATTGACAACTCTCGGTATACCAATGGTTGTCGAATCGGTCGGGAAATATGAGATGAAGGGACCGTACTGTACGCTAACCATAATTAAATAGTTCTTGAAGGCACTATCATTTGATACCTAGGGAATCATGCAAGCTATGCTGCTAGGAGGTTAACATGATTGGTTGGGTATTATCAGACTTGAGTTCTGACGTTCTTATTATCAAGGAGTTGATAATTAAGAATGAAGCAATTGGGGTATGCTCGTATAAGGACATGTTTAGTCTGAATCACATGGAGATGTGAACCCACGGCTAGTTGTATCAATGAACCATTGAGGGTCACACAAGTGCTAACTTTCTAGATCCCGTTGAGAAGTAAAATAGTTCAATGTGTTGAACGGCTTATAAATGAGTTTATAAGCGTAAAGAAAAAATTGAAGTATGACTTCTATTAGAGAAATGTAACTTTTAATTTGTGGAAGTGTTCTTAAAATAAAAGTTGACCAAATAAATAATGTATTTGAAAAATTGTGATTTTAATAAACATTATTATGGACTAAATTAAATTAATTCAAGAGTTGAATTAATTAAACACTAGTGGGCCTAGTAGAGTACAAATAATTAAATTAATTCAAGTGTTGAATTAATTAAATATTATTGGGTCTTGTAGAGCCCAATATAAAATAATTATTTAACTAGTGGGCTTGAGTAAAATCAAGTAAAGTTTAAATAGTATCAAATGTGTTTGAGATATTTAAAATAAAAGTCCATGGGCTTTGTAAATGTTACATGCCCAAATAATATAATATGCATGGGGAGGTGAAGAGTTGGGGAGACAATTTTTTTTATTTAACAAGGCATGTGTCTCTCATGCTCACTTTAACTTTTGAGATACCAAGAAAAGTAATATTCTCTCCTCGTCCAAGGGCTTGGCCGAAATCTTCTCTCCAATTTTTCTTTCTTCAATTGTTGAGGAAAACTTATTCTTCTCAATGAAAAATGCTCTAATTTTTCTAGTGCAAAATTAGAGTGGTTCTACTTTGTTGGTGGTGGACCTAATTTTGAAGGAAAGAGGGAAGCTTGTAGATTGTCTTGCCATTCAAGAGCTAAGGTGTTTACACCTTAGTTGGAGCCATCATCAATCTCAAAAGATTGATAGGTATATTTCTATAAACACCCTATGTACGACATATCTTGGTGTTTTCGTATTTGCTACACATTCTAGTGAGGTGTTCGAATTTTTCCTTGTTGAAAAACAAATTTTAAAACTTCCGTTGCGCATTTGAACAACTAGAATCGATCCCCTTTCAGTTTTATCAGTTCAAGAAGCTGATGTTAAGAATGTCTTTCTGAAGATTGAATCTGCTGGTTTCAGAATGTTTTTGGGACAATCTTCGCAGGAGATATACCCCAAGGAAGTAAATGAATTCTATCTGAAGTGTTTTGTCACTACTAATGGAAGCATCTCTGTAACTGTCAATGATCAGCTGTTGATCCTATCTGAACAGACCTCCGGAGAAATTTTCTCTTTGCCAACTGATGGGTACGTCAGCTTCTCTAAAGTCAAAACATCTGACATTGAAGAAATGCAATCGCTGCTGTCTGCTGATGGGCGGAAAATTAAAGTTTCCGATCCTAAGAAGGAACTGAAGCATGAGGTTTAGTTATTAGCCGACATTGTGGCGAAGGGCATATTGGCTAAGGCAGGCTCTTATGCTGCTCTTACTCTTGAGAAATTCCAAGCGATGACCATCATCATGGGAGAGAAGAAAGCTAACTGGAGGCACATTATCTTCATTATTCTAAAGAATATGCTTCAATCTACCAAACAATCAAGAGGCATTGCCATTCCAATCAGTTATCTTCTGAAACTAAAGGGATTGGTAGCTGACAATGCTGAAAAATCATTAAAGTTCAAGGTCTTCACTGCCAAGAACATCTTGCCACCAAAAACCAAACAGGAGGTTGGGAAGCAACCACGTGATCCAACACCAGTCAAGAAGGCCAAAACTTTGGCCCAACTGAAGACTGCAAAATGAAAACTGATTATCAGAGAATCAGATTCGGAGAAAACTCCTTCTCCTAAGCTTGTCAAGAGACCGAGGACGCAAAGAACTAAACCAATAACCGCGGTGAAATTCATTCCAACTGAGAGATTGACTCAATCAGCTGCCCAACATCCTATTCAGGCTATACCTTTGCAGGTTGTTCCACCTGATGATTCAGTTGCTGAAGAAGAGGCACCCGCTAAAATAAGAGCTCCCTTAACTCATGTAAATCGCCCTACCATTTTTCCTCGGGCCAGATCTAAAGGTGTTATATTGAGGGAACCAGTGGACACCACTCATTCTGGTTTGGATATTCCTCACATTCTCACAACTGAAAAAGGAAAAGGCAAGCTAGTTGAAGAGCCAAGGCCATCTAATGCCATCCAAACTCACATTGACCTGGTTTGGGAGCAGGTCAATGCATTTGCTACATCGAAACTGAAATCTTTTGATAGTTGGAAAAAATTCAGGACTGAGATTTTTGCCAAAGAGCTGAAGCGCAAATCCCAACTGAAAAAGTTTAATAAACTTGAAGAGATTGCGTTGAAAATAGTCAAATCTGCTACGATTGCCCAGGCATTGGAAAGGCAAAAATATTTCTTTGATCATATTCGAGTCAAAAAGCTGACTAAAATGGTTGAAGAGCTGAAATCCAACTACAATCTCGTAGGTCCAACTGCCTATTATGAGAGAGTTGTGTTCACATAACTGGACACAGATCTTAGTGGCCTACAAATGGAAATCAGATTTTGGGAACAGGATCAGGAATTGGTTATTCCTGAAAAATCCTTCCGTTCAAAAGCAAAAGAAGATACACTCTCCTCCCAGCAGAAAGAGCCATCTCCACAACCAGCTGCTAAAAAACTTGTTCAGGATGTGCCACAATCATCTGCTGTGGAACATCAGATGTACTCTGAAGCTGAGCTGACTTTTGCCAACATTGATGAAATTATTCAAGCAGTGGCGAAAGAATCTTTTATGAGTGAACCCATTTATGAAGAAGTTGATCACTCAACTGATCAAATCGCTCAAGAAGTTCCTATCTCAACAGAAGTACAAGTTCAGTCTGTTGTTGCTAAAATAGAGGATCAAACAGTGGTGGCTAGCCCATCACCAAATCAACAGATTGCAGAAAATATGGAGGTTGGGTTGATTACTGCAGAAAAACTTCGAACTGATGAGCCAGCTCAAGTCACAACTGATTCTCAAGAAGATGCATCAGCTCATGATCAATCAACTGAAGATCCTGCAGTCTCTCCTATTCAGCAGGAAAGCATCTTTGCTGATCATCATCAATCTTCACCTCCTACAGTCCAAGTGGCAGTTACTGAAACAGATGTTCCAGCACAGACTGTTTCTGAAACGATGATATCTGATAAGACCATGGTGGTCTTTGATCAAGTCTCAACGCAACCAGGAATGTCTTGTCGGTCTCCGCCTCATTTCTCTACCGATCTTGATAAAGTTCTTGAAGATATTAAGAAAATTCAGCAGAATATGAATGGAATGATCAATCATGTATACAAGATCCAGCATACTCAATTAGAGCATTCTCTGAAATTGGAACATTCTGAAAAATTCAACTATCAGAAATTAACGAAAAATTCAAGATTCTTTAATATCTCTCTCTCGAACAATGGATGATATTCAAAAGAACAGAGGATTGGTTAAGAGTCTCTCAGTGACTCAAGACTCTATCAGCAAAAGACTTGATGCTGTGGAGACATTCGTATCAAGGAAGATAGATGTACTTCAAATCGCTCTAACCTCTACTGTTGAAAACGTATCCAACTCTGTCAATTTTCTATTGACAGATGTTCAAAAATTATCCGTGAAATGGAGTTGTTTGACAAAAAGGGGGAAGAAATCAAAGAGATTCTAGAACAATAGAAGAAACCTTCTCGTTGAAGAAAAATCTCTACAAGTATATCTATCTTGTATTTGTGTGGATTATTATTCAGCTGATCAAGATCAACCTCTTATTTTATCTACAATGTTTTTAGATGATCAGTTATTATTTACTTAGTTTTGTCAAATACCATAAAGGGGGAAATTAATGGAAATGAAATTCCGGCGTTTGACAAAATATGAACCAAACTCTAAATTCTGGAGTTTGACAAACTGATCAACCAACTGATACGCGCAATTATATTCAGCAACTGGACTTAACATCTGAAATCAGCAGATCTAATTGTTGGAAACGAAATTCCGGCTTTTGACATAATATGAACAAAACTATAAATTCTAGAGTTTGACAAACTAATCAACCAACTGATACACGCAATTATATTCAGCAAATTGGACTTAACAACTGAAATCAGCAGATCTAAACTGATCAGTCGGAAACCGATCAGTTGATATATTCAGCCGTATGCTTCCTTCAACTAAACATGTCTCGGGAAAGAACATTCAACCGACAAAGATACATAGTAGATTGCAACTGAATATGAAACGCCGCACTTCAATCTATACAGCTTACAAAAACGCATTTCGGCTAAAGCAATTAAGATGCCGCATTATAATAAATGAAGCAAACAATGCCCAAGGAATGATGAAGTGGCAATCAACGGATACAAAGATTCAAACATATCTCAAGTTACCGTAGGAAGGGAAGCTTATAAATATGACAGAAGAACAGCTAAAGAAGAAGAACATATACAGATCACTCTATTCAAAGCTTGCTGTTACTCTGTCAAAATCTTAGCTCACCCTTACTTGATTTATTCGTAGCAGTCAAGGCTACAATTTGAGCTCACTAGCACTTTGTAATAATCGTTAAATTCGATAGTGCTAAGATCAGTTACGCACTGAGAACATTTTGTAATACTAAGAGTTTCAGTTTCTGACACTGATAAGTCCAAACTGAAGTGGGTCAGTACAAATCTTGTATTCGATCAAAGTCTTTTAGTGGAAATCCTATCCTTGAGATAAAAGGGGTGACGTAGGAGTAATTGAAATCTATGAACATCCAGAAACAATCCTTGTATACTTTATTTCAGTTTTGTATTCTATCTTTCAGTCAGTTAATTTCCGCAACTACTTCAATTGTTTTAATTGTTTTAATTGTGAGTGTTTATTCCGCAAGATTCCGAGAATCAGTTTCTCACCAAACTGAACTCAAAACTCGAAAAGATTAGTTTTAATTGTGAGTATTTATTCAACCCCCCTTTCTAAACACTCTTGTTACGTTAATCGATCCTATCAAGTGGTATCAGAGCGGTTGAATCTTGTTCTTGAATACTTTTGATCTATAAAACTTGCTAGCATGACTTCATTCAATAAAATTCCTATGTTCTCCAGAGAAGAATTTGATGATTTGAAAATCAGAATGCAGGCTCATTTAGCTGCACAAGATGATGACATGTGGTATGTCATAACTGATGGACCCATGAAGATTCTAAAAACAAATACAGCAATTGCCATAATAGAAGAAGCACCACAAAGAACAGAAAAGCCCAGAGATGAATTGACAACTGAAGATAAAAGAAAAGCAAATCTTGATAATGTGGCTAAAGACATTCTATACAAAACGTTGGACAAAGTAACCTTCAGCAAAATAAAGATGTTTAAGTCAGCCAAAGAAATTTGGGAAAAGCTAATCCAGCTGTGTGAAGGAAATGATCAAACCAAAGAAAATAAACTTTCTGTTGCTGTTCAAAAGTTTGATAACATCAAAATGAAAGCAGGAGAATCAATGCACGAGTAAGATGAAAGAGTAAGCAGTATCATCAATGAGTTAAATGCACTTGGAAAAGTGTATACCAACAAAGAGATTGCACTGAAGGTAATGAGAGGTCTTCCCAAGGAATGGGATGTCAAGACCATGGCTATGAGGGAGTCCAAAGATCTGAAACAGATTGAACTTCATGATCTGTTTGCTGATTTAAAGACTTATGAATTTGAGCTGCAGATCAGAGAAGGAGAACCATCTACCCCTGCAGCAACAACTGCTCTAGCTGCTGTCAGAATAGAACCAGTCAGTTCAGTCGAGAAATCTGCTGATCAGTTGAGCAGTGATGCTATGTCATTGTTCATCAAAAAATTTGGAAGGTTCATGAGAAAGAATCAAGGAAACTTCCAGAAGCCATACCAAAGGAACAGTTTTAAAGATGAATCAAAGTCTTTTAGTGGAAATCTTATCCTTGAAAAAAAAGGGGTGACATAGGAGTAATTGAAATCTCCGAACATCCAGAAACTATCCTTGTGTAAGGTCCAAAAATTAAGACGACGTAATCCAACTGCATGCAAATCTATGAAATATGAAAAATGAATAATTAATTGATTTTAATTGTTAATTACTTATGTGATATACTTGTTTACATGTTAATTATGATTTTATTATCATCATGCATAAAATTGTATTTTTAAGGAATATTCAAGTGACGATCGAGGAACAAGGACTAAGGGCCGTAAAACGTAAAACATTTTTATTAAATAATTATTTTTAATTATTTAAAATAAGGTGATTGGTTTTTACTATTTTAAAAAAAAAATAAGGGGTTTTGAGGTGATTTATACGCCGGGACGCAAACTTTTATCGGTGTCGGTTTTTCGACTAAAATACTAACTTTTAAGTAATACGGCTATTAAATTCACCAACCTATTTTTATCAAACCATTTTTATGATTTAATTAAATCCTCATTGAGATTAATGGGCTTAATTCAAGTGGCTTAATAGGCCTAGATTAATTAGCAAATTAAATTAGTTATAAAAAAAGTTTCTAAACACCAAAAACCCTATATTTTGCACACAACCTCACGGCCACACAATTTTAAATTCTGAAAACTCTCTCCACCTTGACACACCACACACACGGCACTTCACACAAAAATTGGAAGAGCAATTCGAAGGGTTCAAGGTACTTCAAGCTAAGGTTTCGATCCGTTCTTCGACGTCAACGTTTAATCGAGCGTATATAACACAAAGGCACGCCATACATTTCCTTTTCTCAGCCATCATATCATATTATTGTTTGAATTATTGTATGCATGAAGAACATGAAATATTTTTCAGAATTTTCGGTATATTGCATGTGTACATGAGAAAACATGATTTTTGAATCCAATAACTTGTGTATTGTTTGCTTAAGGGGCTGCCATGACATAAGGTAAGATCAAGAGTGGTTTACACCTATTTTAGAGTCACTCACGCACGCCTAAACTCCATCACAGTCAAAGGGAAGAAGCAACACGCGAGTTCGTTTTGCTGTCAAGAGGGAAAAGGGTGCGGGTTTGGTACCCCACGGCTGGGCAAAGGCTGGCTTCTGTTTAGAGGCTAGCTAGGGTCGTGGGGGAGTCTGGGGGAGAGTCTTAACCAGGCTAGGACTCGAGTAGGGGCTGGGGAAAGAGTCCTAGCCATGCTAGGACTCTACCCGAGAAGCTGTCCAGGAAGTGCGCAAGGTTCGCGCTGCTTCCAGGGGTTTGGGGCTCGGTCTGGGGTTCAAGGGCCGGGTCAAGGTGATGCACTAGGGTCCTAGAAGGGTGCACAGGTGGTTGGTTCAAGGGCTGGGCTCGTTGGTAAGGGTTGGGAAGCAAATCAAAGAGTCCTAGGTCCATAAGGGTTCTCGGCCATAATAGGGGTAACTAGGGGTGGCTTGTTTTTGGGTTTTGGCTTGGATTATAATTTAACTAAGGGTCGGTCCAGTAGGTTAATTTAGGATGTTGGCCAGGTTTTGGATCGACATGGCTCGAGAGTAACTTGTAAAAATCGAAAGTTGGCTCGGGGTCGAAGTTTAGGTGTCAAATTAGGGTTTTTAACTAATAAAATTTGAAAAACGGCTCACGGGGGTCGAGTCATTGTTCATAAGGGCTAAAATAATATAAAAAGACTAAATTTAGAATTTAGGAATTTTATATTAAAGTTTGGGATTTTTCGAGATTAAAACACCGTCAAAACAATTAATTAATGCTAAATGAAAAAGTCTAATTTTTAAGCTAAATAAAATTATGAGAAAATTAATTTAAGCTTAAATAATTATCTGGGACATGTTAGAGTCAATGAATTCAAGAAAAAGTCAAATTCGGGGAATTTTACGTCTAGGGGTAAAACGGTCTTTGTACACCTAGAAATTAGTAAACGTCATGGCAGTGCCCTAAATGCTATTTTTATGATATTATGATTATTTTTAAAATGTTTATGAGATGTTCATGATTAAATTATGATTTTTAAATGTCTAAGAGATTTTTATGAATTAAGGAAGACATTTAAAAGACATGTTGCATGCTTGGTTGCAAAAACAAAAACGTTATGTTATGCATGATTTTTTTTATAAAGTGATGAGAATATAAATGTTGAAGGAAGTGAATTAATTGTGACTAATTCGATAATGATGGAGATGTCGTGAGGGTTATGGTCCCAGTGGGAGCCCGACCATCGTATTTTCATCATTTCGAATATGTGGTAACGGTTTTGTGGTAACGGTAAGAATGAGAATATCGTGAGGGGAAAAGGCCCCAGAGGGAACCCATTTATGGGAAAAGGCCCCCGAGAGAACTCCGACGATCGTATTTCTATTCAATCATGATAGGCCAAGGGCCCAGTTGACCGGTGAGAGTGTTGCTGGTGTCCCCCGCCGCCCAGTACTGTGATTATATGTAGATGGATCCATCGATCATGTCATGTCATGTCAGGAAAGTCACAATTAATGATCTGCATTCAACAAAGGAAAAGGATAAGGAAAATGTTCATTATCAAGTTAAAAGTTTTATGTCATGTCATGTTGAGGAAAAGGAAAAAGTTAAAGTTTATNTGTTAAAAGTTTTATGTCACGTCATGTTGAGGAAAAGGAAAAAGTTAAAGTTTATGTTTGCATGTCATGAAAAGTTATTTTACGTAAAAGTATTTTCACTGTTGCATGTGGTTTTATATATATTATTTTTTATAAAGATTATGGTGTGTTGAGTCTTTAGACTCACTAGGTGTGATGGATGCAGGTGAGGTTGAGGGAGGTCTTGACGGATGATTTGACTGGACTGAATGCGCACACAACCCGAGGACCTGCGCTTCCATTTTTCCTCACTTATGTTTTTGACTCATGATTTACGTTAAAGATTTTAAGATTATTTAATTATGTTTTGAGAGATTTTTGAGAATTTTAGTATGGGCCACACTTTTCAAACTATTGTTTTTTTAGGTTTGTTAAAGCATTTGACGACTTCGTTTTATGACTATTTCACTTGATTTTTAAAATGCTAGTTGGTTGATGTTTTATTTTAAAGGGTAAAATATTTAATAAAAATTTTTTCATGGGATGGACGAAATTTAGGGAAAAAAAAATTCTAGTACTCTTAAATCAATAAAAGGGAGGACGTTTCCGTTGGTATCAGAACAAAGGTCCTGTAAAGGGTTGTGCCACCATCAGCGCAGGAAAGATCAGTCGTCAAGCCTCAAAGTTGTAATTTTTTACTTGCTTTATATGATTTAGTGTGTTGTTACCTGCATGACGATATGGCTCTTATGTTTACGTTACATGTTTATTAGCTTTTTGAGTACTTATGTCTTGTATGCTTAAATGGCTAAAATGAGTTAGGATATGTCGCATGATTAGAGAACTTAGATTTAAATGCATGTTGGTTACGCTAGAATTTGGAAAACGTTCAGATAAAAATACCTCCTAGACGTGCACCCGTTATTGAGAATCAGGGAGAGAACAACGTTAATCATCAAGGGAATAATCAAGAAAATGGACCACCACCAGATGCTGCTACACGTGCTCTTGAAGGGATGGCTCGCCTCTTTGAGCAACAGTTACAACAACAACAGTTACAGCAGCTGCAGCAAATGCAGCAACAACAGGCTCAGCAGCCACCTAGACCACATCATGATATTTATGAGAAGTTCCGGAGGCTAGGGCCGAAGGAATTTTTTGGCTCTACCGATCCTTTCGCTGCCGAGAGTTGGATCCGTTCACTTGAGGTACATTTTCGTTACCTGGATATGGGATATGCGGATCGTGTGAGGTGTACTACTTATCTATTCAGGGATGACGCTTCCTTATGGTGGGAGGGAGCCAAGCACAGTGTTGATCTTGCTACTATCACTTGGACTCGTTTCAAAGAAATATTCTATGAAAAATACTTTACTGCCGATGTTAGAGGACAATTGATGAGGGAGTTTATGATCCTCCGCCAGGGGGACACGACCGTTGCCGAGTTTGTTAAGAAGTTCGATAGGGGTTGCCATTTTGTACCCCTTATTGCCGGGGATCCTGCGATGAAACTTAAGCATTTCATGGATGGCTTACGACCTACCCTTCGAAACAATGTAATGATAATGCGTCCATTGGACTACGCTACAGCTACTGCTTATGCTTTCCAGTATGAACAAGCCTTGAAGGACATCGATTTTGAGAATCAGCGCAAGAGGCAGCAACATCAGAATAACAATCAGCCTCACAAAAAGCCATATACAGGTCCTCCTAGACCTCAAGGGCCTCAAAAGTCCCAAGGTCCAGCCAAGAAGCCAACACCACCAAAGTCACAAAATCCGGGAGCACCAAAGCCTCCTGAAAGGCAACCATGCAAGGAGTGCAACCGTTTTCATCTTGGCAAATGTGAATGAGAATCATTTAAATGTTTCTACTGTAAGCAGGATGGACACAAAGCTATCGATTGCCTTAAGAGGAAAGCAGCTACTACGGTGCGAGCTTATGTCATGAATGCCGAGGAAGCTGAGGAAGAAGCAGACGCTACGCTTATCACAGGTAACCTAGTCATTTAACGTTTTTACATTGCTTACTACCGCATAAAATGTTAAATTGGTTATTAGAATTGGTTTGGGAACAAGATTTAACCTAGAGAAAAATTAGGTTGCATGATCTACCTTAGTTAGATTTAAGTTGTGATTTTAGAAACCATAGAAAATGACTTGAATGTTTTGCCTTATTTTATGTGAAGGATGTAATGCTTCTAAATAAAAAGTTTAGGGCCAAAATTAAAGGAAATCATAACTAAAGGGTTGAATGAAGGTATCGAATCTATTGGGGTTAATTGGGCAAATTTTTGAAAATTGAGGTCGAAATTGTAATTTCTGATAATTAAGGGACCAAAACGCAACTAACCAAAAGATAAAAGGCTTTAATGCAATTACCAAATTCTTAAGGACCAAAATGAAAATTTCAAAACTCTAAAGGACTAAGATGGAAATTTCTGAAAATTATAAGGGCCAAATTGCAATTATCCGAAATTTTGGGGACTAAAGTGCAAAAATTCGAAAAAAAATTGAAAGGCTAAAACGCAATTTTCCAGAAATTCTTAAGTTCAACACGCAATCTCCACCTAACTTTGGAAAACTAATGATAGTAAATCCTTAAGCTTCAACATGAAAAGATTTAAAGGACATTTTCACTGCAGGGAGGATTATCATTCTAGGTGTAGCTACCTATGCGTTACTAGATTCAGGAGCTACACATTCATTCATATCTGAAACCTTCATCAAAAGACTCAATATTATTCCTCAAGATATGGGTCTGGGTTTCAAAGTTTCAATTCCATCCGGTGAACAAATGCTCACGTCTAAGATTGTCAAAAATCTGGAGCTTCGTTTATTCAAGGATGTTGTGCGGGCAGATGTTATTGTGCTTCCTATGTTCGAATTCGATATTATACTTGGGATGGATTGGCTATCAGCGAATGGAGCTTCGATTGATTTCCGTCAGCGATCGGTATCTATTAGGCCACCTAGTGGTAAATCTTTTGTCTTCGAGGCGGCAAGAAACAAGCAAATGCCGCACATTATCTCTTGTCTATGTGCGAGGAAGCTTATTAAGCGTGGATGCCAAGCTTTTCTAGCATGTGTCACTACTGCACAGGAATCTATCAGTCAAAAATTAGAAGATGTTGATATTGTGAGGGATTTTCCTAGCGTCTTTCCCGAGGACGATTCTGGTATTCCACCCGACCGTGAAGTGGAATTCTCTATTGATCTATTGCCGGGCACCGTCCCTATATCTAAAGCGCCTTATCGTCTAGCACCCGCTGAAATGACAGAGTTGAAAGATCAAATCCAAGAGTTGCCAGATAAGGGTTTCATTCGCCCTAGTTATTCTCCATGGGGCGCACCGGTATTATTTGTGAAGAAGAAAGATGGTAGTATGCGTCTTTGCATCGATTATCAAGAGCTTAATATGGTCACCATCAAGAACAAATATCCACTGCCAAGAATTGAAGATTTATTTGATCAGTTACAAGGAGCATCGATATTTTCTAAGATTGATCTTCGATCTGGGTACCATCAGTTGAAAGTAAAAGAGTCAGATATACACAAGACAGCATTCCGTACCAGATATGGGCACTACGAGTTTATGGTCATGCCATTCGGTCTGACTAATGCACCAGCGATCTTCATGGATCTCATGAATCGCGTATTTCAGCCATAACTGGAACAGTTTATTATTGTCTTCATTGATGATATATTGATTTATTCGAAGAACAAAGAGGAGCATAGTCGTCATTTGAGGACAGAATTGCAAGTACTACAAGATAGGAAGCTATATGCAAAATTCAGCAAGTTCGAGTTTTGGCTCGATAGAGTGGCATTCTTAGGCCACATCATTTCTCGTAATGGCGTTGAAGTTGATCCAACCAAAGTCGAGGCAGTGAAAGAGTGGCCAGTACTGAAGAGGGTTACCGAGATTTGCAGTTTCTTGGGATTAGCTGGCTATTATCGCAAGTTTATTCAGGGATTCTCTTCGATTGCAGTACCTTTGACATCCTTGACCAAAAAGAATGCAAAGTTTATATGAGGATCAGAGTGCCAAGACAGTTTTGACAAGTTGAAGCAAGCCCTGATTTCAGAACCAGTCTTAGCTATGCCATCGGGGCAAGGGGATTATGTTCTTTATAACTGACGCATCTAAACTTGGATTGGGCGCAGTTCTGATGCAAAATGACCGAGTTATAGCCTATGCGTCGAGGCAGTTGAAGATTCACGAGAAAAACTACCCCACTCATGATCTTGAGCTTGCAGCAGTAGTTTTTGCTTTGAAAATTTGGAGACACTACCTTCATGGGGAGAAATGTAAGATATTCACCGATCATAAAAGTTTGAAATACTTCTTCACCCAAAAGAATCTGAATATGAGACAGCGCAGATGGCTTGTGTAGAACCCGTAACTTGGACTGCGTATAAGCCATGCATAATTTCTATTATTTAAATTAAAATGATTTTTATTTCATCAGTATTTAAATTTTCTTTAAATTTATTTTACGTAGTAGTTTAATTGTCACCTTTTCAGTTAAATAAGCGAGGCCGAACTGGAGATGAAGTATTGAGATAAGTTAATAAAGACTTATTTAAGAAGTGGTAATTTAGCATGTTAGTAAATATAATTTAAAAAGTTGGCATGCATGCAAGTTATTAAATTTCTTTGGTATTTTATTAAATAATTTTAAAGCTTTAAATGCATTTTTATTTCATTAATTTGTGTTTAAATATTTTTATGCATTTTATGCATAATTCATGCATGGTAGAATTTAATTCATGAAATTTTAAAAGTTCATTCATTAAAAATTTTTAAGTTTCATTTCGCGCTCGAACGAAGAAGTGAGACCGAAGAATTTTCAGGAAAATTATTTTTATTACACAATTAATTTTTATTAATTAATTTAAGATGTTTTAAAGATATTTTTCAAGAATTGGGAATTTATTGGGTATTTTTACTTGGAGGATTTTAATATTTAAAGGTAGGCAATTTTTATCGAATCGGGGGATTTTTTGAGGGTTCGGCTAGTATTTTCAAAATCTTTCCAACACGAAATATTTTTCGGAAGTGTTTTTGGATTTAATGGACCTAATTTTTAGCTTATTGGGCTTAAATATCTTTGTAAACTTTTAATTAACAAATAAAAGTCCATTAACCAAATTGTTAATTATTTAATTATTGTATTATTATTAGCTACCCCACACCTATTTAACCACCACCAACCGACACCTTCTTCATTCCTCTTTATTCTTTCGGTTCCATCCATTTCCAACCTCCTACAGCTGAAGGTCCATCGGCCAAGCTTCATTCTTGAAAAGAAAAAATTGTCTCCGGCGCTCGTTCTTCGATTCCCTCGCTTCTATATCATTTAAGGCACGCCATGTATCTTCTTTTACGCATCATTCACGTCATATATGTGCTGTCATGTGTGTTATGTTTATGCATTTTTCGGTATTTGCATGGCAAAGCTTTTATGCTCTTGGTTTGGCACGAAAACCGTATGTTGTTGCATACATCTCACGTTTTTGTTACTATGGTGCAAGGGGCTGTCGAATTAGGGTCCTAAGGGGCTGAACATGTTTAGGATCGAGATGGCTATAAGCTGGAGTCGAGACGTTGAGAGCTGGTTGTAGGCCGAGGGTTGCTTTACCCATGGTTGTTACGGTTTTTGGAGAGGCGGCGTGTGAAGGGCGAAGCCAGCGGTGCAAGGACCGATTCAAGCCACGTACCAGGCCCTGCTGGGTCTGAACCATGGCTTAGAGGGGGCCGCAAGCTGCTGGACACGCCTTTAGAACAGTTGGAGTCGCGATCTGCTTGGTGGTGAGGGAGCCGAGAGTTGAGGTTTGAGGCGCAGGGCTCGGTCTGGTGTATGGATCGGCTGAGGGCCAGGGGCTAGGGTCTGGTGCGTGTTTAAGGGTCCTAGGATGTGTCTCTTTATGGTGGTTCATGGCCTGGAGCGGCAGCTAAGAGACTGAACAAAGAAAGCTGCGGCTGTGCACTTAGGGTTCGTGTAGAGCAAGTCACGGCTATCGGTTTTAAAGCGGTTGCTTGACGGGGCCAGGGCGTGGGGCAGTGTCTTGGGTCATTCCTTTGGGTCCTAGGGAGGGCCTGGTGGTGTTGGTTCAGGGCTGGGTTGGCTAGGGAAGGTGGCTAGACCAGGAAGCAACCAGCTGCACCAATGGGAGACGGGTTAGGCTAGTCACGGCTCTTGCTTGCTTTGGGGCTCAGGCATTAGTTCTGAGTTTGAAAGGGGTATATCATGGTCTTAAGTTATGTCTCAGGGTTGGGTCTAGGTCCTGGTTCGGGTCCGGTTCGAGTCGGTTTAAGCATGAGAGTCGAATTAAGGAAAGATGGTGACTAAGGCTTTCGGGTTAGCACATGCTGGAAATTCCAGCAGCTTGCTGGCCTATTATTCGAGTGTCTAAAGGTCTGGTTTTGAGGTTTTTAGGACCTTTTAGATGTTTATTAGGTGTGGTAAAAAGATGGGAAAAATTCGGTTAAGTTCCGAATCGATTCGGGTTAAAACCGAGACACCGGTCCAAGTTTTAAAACAATTCAGTTAAGTTATGAAATGAGCTCGAATTTACGTCTAGGGAAGCTTTTAAATATGTTTTGGGATATTTTAAGAAGTTTGGTAAGCTTCGGATCAAAATAACGAGTTTTGGAATTATCCGGGATTTAATCGCCGCACGAAATATTAATTAAGTAATTAATTGAAACGCCTAGATTTAAGCTTAATAAAATTATGGAAAATTATATTTAAGCTCAAATAATTATTAGAAGTCTAATTTTTGAATTTGGGAATTTTATGCTAAGGTTTGGTTTAAATCGGGATTAAAACGCATTAATATGTTATATTTAAATATTAATTTAAAAGTCATCGATTTAAGCCAAATAAAATATGAAAAATTCATGTAGGCTTAAATAATTATTTGGGAAATGTTTGAGTCAATGGAATTAAAAAAATGTCAAAAACGTGAAATTTTACGTCTAGGGGTGAAACGATAATTTTCGGGTTTCCAGGGGCAAAATGGTCATTTTGCACTCGATGTAAGATTTTGGACCTGGCAACGCCCTGAGCACAAATTTATGATATTTTAAATATTTATGCATCATGTTTATGATTTTTTTCGCTATTATAATAATTATGGTGCATGCTTGATTTAAAGGAATTAAGAGAGAAAAAGTAAGAAAGTGAAGAGCACTCCGTCTCCGCCGCGCCGCGTCGTAATTTCGTTTGTTTTCTGTCCAAACAAACCAAGGCATGTTTATATCTTCTTTCACTCTTCAATCAAGCCATATAGGTATTTTTAAATATCGAAAGTACATGATTTTAATGCAAGAAAATCGAAATTGTTCATATTCAATTATGTTATTTAATNCCGCGTCGTTATTTCGTTTGTTTTCTGTCCAAACAAACCAAGGCATGTTTATATCTTCTTTCACTCTTCAATCAAGCCATATAGGTATTTTTAAATATCGAAAGTACATGATTTTAATGTAAGAAAATCGAAATTGTTCATATTCAATTATGTTATTTAATTATATTACGTGCAAAATATTCATTTTGAGATTTATGTGATATAGCTTGTGGTCACTTTACTATCATGGGATTATTACTTCACGCGATCGCTAGTTAACGGTCAGTTCAGTTTTGTACCACCCGGTCGCCAGTTACCGGTCAGTTTAGTTCATTTCAGGGGCCACTTGCGTAGACCATAATCTAACCAAGAAAATTATTACAAGTTATTTCATTACATGGCTCCAAGGAGCAAACATTTTCACTATGATTTTCAGTTCAGTTATGCACGTATTATAATTAATCATGACACGATATTTTACGTTATGCCTCACGACATGATATTTTCACTTGCATGCAATTTTATTGTTTATTTACTCGTTATTTATGATATATGCATGCTGAGTCTTTAGACTCACTAGACTTGATTGTTGTAGGTACCGATGATGCAGGGACCGAGGGCGGGGACTAGTGAGCTAGCTTGGGTCGGCAGTAGTGGAACCTGAGGACCTCATGTTTTTAGCATTTACTATTTTGACTCAAACAAATTTCTTCGTTGTTGAATTGTTTTAAATTATTATCTTGCAAACAAACATTTACTTCCGCTGCTATTTTGAATGGTTAAACTTTTATCAGTTATTTATTTATGAATGATGCATTTTAATTAATTAAAAAGAAAAATTTTAAATTTTCCGCAAATTTTCAAGTACGTATTTAGAGGCCTTTACAGCTTGAGTTAGTAAAAGACTATGATTGTGACATTAGCTACCATCCGGTAAAGGCTAATGTAGTGGCAAACGCACTGAGTAGAAAAGCAGCAGTTATCACTCATCTATCATTCCAAAGACCGTTGCAGTCCGAAATACAGCGGTTTGAGCTGACAGTGTATGCTAGGGGCGAGGCCCATAATCTTGCCACATTATCGGTACAGTCGAACTTGAGAGATAGAATTCGTGATGGGCAGTCCGCTGATGAACAGTTACAAAAGTGGAGAGCTAGAGATGAAGCGAAGGGTCGGAAATTATATTCAGAGGTGGATGGTATAGTTCGTTATCGAGACCGCTTATGGGTTCCTAGTGACGATTCGTTGAGAGGCCTTATTATGAAGGAAGCTCATGACACACCTTATTCCATTCACCCGGGTAGCACGAAAATGTACAAAGATTTACAGTTGCTATATTGGTGGCCAGGCATGAAGAAAGACATTCTGAAGTTTGTATCCGAGTGTTTGACTTGCCAACAAGTTAAAGCAGAGCATCAAAGACCAGCAGGGAAATTGAAGCCACTCCCTATTCCTGAGTGGAAATGGGAAAATATAACTATGAACTTTGTAGTGGGATTGCCAAAGGCAGTTAAGGGATTCAATGCTATATGGGTGATAGTTGATCGTCTTACAAAATCAGCGCATTTTCTACCTATTAAGATGACATTCACCATGATTCAGTATGCAGAGTTATATATTCGAGAGATAGTTCGTCTACATGGGATTCTTGTATCCATTGTTTCTGACAGAGATCCGAGATTCACATCTTCTTTTTGGAAGAGTCTGCATGCAGCGATGGGGACCAAGTTATTATTCAGTACAGCATTTCATCTTCAAACCGATTGACAGTCAGAAAGAGTTATACAGACTTTGGAAGATCTACTGCGAGCATGTGTTATTGATTTCCAAGGCAGTTGAGAACAAAAAGTACCTCTAGTAGAGTTCACCTACAATAATAGCTATCAATCATCAATCGGGATGGCTCTTTTTGAGGCACTTTACGGAAGAAAATGTAGATCTCCTATTAATTGGGACGAAGTTGGTGAAAGAAGAGAGATTGGCCCGAATGTGATTGAAGAGACTACCGAGCGTATAGTCAAAATCCGCGATAGAATGAAGACGGCGCAAAGCCGACAAAAGAGTTATGCAGACAAACGACGAAGGGACTTGGAGCTTGCAGCGGGCGACCATGTATTTGTGAAAATAGCACCTATGAAAGGTGTTACGCGCTTTGGCAAGAAAGGCAAGCTTAGTCCAAGATTTATTGGTCCGTTTGAGATTTTGGAGAGGATTGGTACACTAGCTTATAGAGTGGCATTGCCACCAGCGCTTGCAGGAGTTCATAATGTGTTCCACATTTCAATGTTGCGGAAGTACAAGTCGAATCCGTCACATGTGCTTAATTATGAACCTCTTCAATTAACTCCAAATATGACATATGAAGAAAGACCTGTCCGAATCTTAGCAAGGAAAGAAAGACGATTGCGAAACAAAGTCATTCCAATGGTCAAGGTCAAGTGGCTGAATAACTCGGAAGAGGAAGCTACTTGGGAAACCGAGAGAGACTTGAAGAGTCGCTATCCTGATCTATTCGGTAAGCTCTAATTTCGAGGACGAAATTTTATTTAAGGGGGGATGAATTGTAAGGTCCAAAAATTAAGACGACGTAATCCAACTGCATGCAAATCTAAGAAATATGAAAAATGAGTAATTAACTGATTTTAATTGCTAATTACTTATGTGATATACTTGTTTACATGTTAATTATGATTTTATTATCATCATGCATAAAATTGTATTTTTAATGAATATTCAAGTGACGATCGAGGAAAAGGGACCGAGGGCTGTAAAACGTAAAACATTTTTATTAAATAATTATTTTTAATTATTTAAAATAAGGTGATTGGTTTTTACTATTTTAAAAGAAAATAAGGGGTTTTGAGGTGATTTATACGCCGGGACGCAAACTTTTATCGGTGTCGGTTTTTCGACTAAAATACTGACTTTTAAGTAATACGGCTATTAAATTCACCAACCTATTTTTATCAAACCATTTTTATGATTTAATTAAATCCTAATTGAGATTAATGGGCTTAATTCAAGTGGCTTAATAGGGCTAGCCTAATTAGCAAATTAAATTAGCTATATAAAATTTTCTAAACACCAAAAACCCTATATTTTGCACACTACCTCACGGCCACACAATTTTAAATTCTGAAAACTCTCTCCACCTTGACACACCACACACACGGCTCTTCACACAAAAATTGGAAAAGCAATTCGAAGGTTCAAGGTACTTCAAGCTAAGGTTTCGATCCGTTCTTCGACGTCAACGTTTAATCGAGCGTATATAACGCAAAGGCAATCCATACATCTCTTTTTCTCATCCATCATATCATATTATTGTTTGAATTATTGTATGCATGAAGAACATGAAATATTTTTCAGAATTTTCGGTATATTGCATGTGTACATGAGAAAACATGATTTTTGAATCCAATAACTTGTGTATTGTTTGCTTAAGGGGCTGCCATGACATAAGGTAAGATCAAGAGTGGTTTACACCTATTTTAGAGTCACTCACACGCGTCTAAACTCCATCACAGTCGAAGGGAAGAAGCAACACGCGAGTTTGTTTTGCTGTCAAGAGGGAAAAGAGTGCGGGTTTGGTACCCCACGGCTAGGCAAGGGCTGGCTTCTGTCTAGAGGCTAGCTAGGGTCGTGGGGGAGTTTGGGGGAGAGTTCTAGCCGGGCTAGGACTCGAGTAGGGGCTGGGGAAAGAGTCCTAGCCATGCTAGTACTCTACCCGAGAAGCTGTCCAGGAAGTGCGCAGGGTTCGCGCTTCTTCCAGGGGTTTGGGGCTCGGTCTAAGGTTCAAAGGCAAGGTCAAGGTGATGCACTAGGGTCCTAGGAGGGTGCACGGGTGGTTGGTTCAAGGGCTGGGCTCGTTGGTAAGGGTTGGAAGCAAATCAAAGAGTCCTAGGTCCATAAGGGTTCTCGGCCAGAATAGGGGTAACTAGGGTTGGCTCGTTTTTGGGTTTTGGCTTGGATTATAAGTGAAATAAGGGACCAGTAGGTTAATTTAGGATGTTGGTCAGGTTTTGGATTCACATGGCTCGGGAGTAACTCGTGAAAATAGAAAGTTGGCTCGGGGTCGAAGTTTAGGTGTCAAATTAGGGTTTTTAACTAATAAAAATTGAAAAACGGCTCACGGGGGTCGAGTCATCGTCATAAGGTCTAAAATAATATAAAAAGACTAAATTTAGAATTTAGGAATTTTATATTAAAGTTTGAGATTTTTCGGGATTAAAACACCGTCAAAACAATTAATTAATGCTAAATAAAAAGTCTAATTTTTAAGCTAAATAAAATTATGAGAAAATTAATTTAGGCTTAAATAATTATTTGGGACATGTTAGAGTAAATGAATTCAAGAAAAAGTCAAATTCGAGTAATTTTACGACTAGGGGTAAAACGGTCTTTTTACACCTAGAAATTAGTAAAGGTCATGGCAGTGCCCTAAATGCTATTTTTATGATATTATGATTATTTATAAAATGTTTATGAGATGTTCATGATTAAATTATGATTTTTAAATGTCTAAGAGATTTTTATGAATTAAGGAAGACATTTAAAAGACATGTTGCATGATTGGTTTCAAAAACAAAAACGTTATGTTATGCATGATTTTTTTTATAAAGTGATGAGAATATAAATGTCGAAGGAAGTGAAGTAATTGTGACTAATTCGATAATGATGGAGATGTCGTGAGGGTTATGGTCCTAGTGGGAGCCCGACGATCGTATTTTCATCATTTCGAATATGTGGTAACGGTTTTGTGGTAACGGTAAGAATGAGAATATCGTGAGGGGAAAAGGCCCCAGAGGGAACCCATTTATGGGAAAAGCCCCCGAGGGAACCCCGACGATCGTATTTCTATTCAATCATGATAGTCCAAGGGCCCAGTTGACCTGTGAGAGTGTTGCTGGTGTCCCCCGTCGCCCAGTACTGTAGTTATATGTAGATGGATCCATCGATCATGTCATGTCATGTCAGGAAAGTCACAATTAACGATATGCATTCAACAAAGGAAAAGGATAAGGAAAATGTTCATGATCATGTTAAAGGTTTTATATCATGAAAAGTTATTTTACGTAAAAGTATTTTCACTGTTGCATGTTTTTTTATATATATTATTTGTTATAAAGAATATGGTATGTTGAGTCTTTAGACTCACTAGGTGTGATGCATGCAGGTGAGGTTGAGGAAGGTCTTGACGGATGATTTGACTGGACTGAAGGCGCACACAACCCGAGGACCAGCGCTTCCATTTTTCAGCACTTATGTTTTTGACTCATGATTTACGTTAAAGATTTTAAGATTATTTAATTATGTTTTGAGAGATTTTTGAGAAGTTTTGTATGAGCTACACTTTTCAAACTATTGTTTTTTTAGGTTTGGTAAAACATTTGACGACTTCGTTTTATGACTATTTCACTTGATTTTTAAAATGCTAGTTGGTTGATGTTTTATTTTAAAAGATAAAATATTTTCATGGGATGGACGAAATTTAGGGGAAAAAAAATTTTAGTACTTTTAAATCAATAAAAGGGAGGACGTTTCACCTTGTGTACTTTATTTTAGTTTTATATTCTATCTTTCAGTCAGTTAATCTCCGCAACTACTTCAATTTAACTGATTGTCATTGACCAGCAAGATTCCGAGAATCAGTTTCTCACCAAATTGACCTCAAAACTCGAAAAGATAAGTTTTCATTGTGAGTATTTACTCAACCCCCCCCCTTCTAAACACTCTTGTTACGTTAATCGATCCTATCACTGTCGAATCAACTGAACCTTATCATTCATTTCCTGTATAATTTCAGGCCCAATCAGTTGTCTCTCACCAATTTCATCCTAAAATAACGGTGATCTACATAATCTCCTGTAAAAGGCTTCAAACGGTGCAATACCAATACTTGTTTGGAAGCTATTATTATAAGAAAAATCTACCAATGGTAAGACATCTTGTGTAGAGCCCGTAACTTAAACTACGTATAAGTCATGCATAATTCTAGTATTTAAATTAAAATGATTTTTATTGCATGAGTATTTAAATTTAATTATTTTACGTAGTAGTTTAACTTTATTCTTTCAGTTATTTCAGTGGGGCCGGACTGGAGTTGGAGTTTTGAGATAGAATTTAAGATTTAGAAATCATCCCCAGAGTTTATTTTAGCTAGCTAGTAAGTTGATTTAAGTTAAAAGGAGGTTTAGAGAATTATTTAAGCAACTTGAGGTGAGTAGGAAAATAAATTCATTTAAGTTCCATAATTAAGGGGTTAATTCACTAAATTATTTAAAGGATAGATAAGGCTTTAAAGAATTAAAATTTACTAGTTAAACAACAATTCCCCTTCATTTTTATTGCTAAAAATTCGGCCACGCTTAATGACTAGACAATTCCTTTGCCAACTCACCCTTTGACTCATTCTTTGTTGTTTTAGCATGACAACCTTTTTAATTATTAATCAACTTTAATTAATTAATTAATAAGCAATATCCTAACCTAGAGTAGCAGGTAGAAATCGGCCATACACCCAACAAAACNGCTTAATGACTAGACAATTCCTTTGCCAACTCACCCTTTGACTCATTCTTTGTTGTTTTAGCATGCCAACCTTTTTAATTATTAATCAACCTTAATTAATTAATTAATAAGCAATATCCTAACCTAGAGTAGCAGGTAGAAATCGGCCATACACCCAACAAAACACCCCAACAAATCATTTGATATCAAAGTAAATTCAAATTTCAAATATAGTGGACTTGGTCTTGCATTTTTCCCTATATTTTTCACCCATCTCCCTCACTTCCCTAACCAACATTTTTCCCCCTCTCCACCGAATTCAGAGTCCTTTCAGAGCCTTAAAATCGTGAGTTTCACAGCTAGAATTAAGAAGGAAAAATCAGTAGCAAACAAGGTAGCAAAAGCGCTCCACCTCCTCCGCGCCAAATCGTCTCATTCTTTCGTTTTTCTTTCAAACGAAACCAGGCATGCATATGTCCTTCCTTGACTCTTCAATCGAGTCCTATTATCATTTATTTAACATTACATGATCATCATTTCCATGCAAAAACCGAAACATAGCAAGAAATTTTCAGAAAAACAAAACATGCAGATTTCGGTTTCATGACAAGCTTTACAGGTTTCATTGTTTTGTGGATTTCAGGTATTGGTTTGATTCCAGGCTCCCAAGGCTGCTCCTAGGCATGTACTAGGACATGTTAGGATCACATTTGTCCATTGGTTTGAGTCCCATGCTAGCCAAAAGCAAGGAATGACAGCAACTCCCCATTTCTGTCCATTTGTGTTTCGAAAATTCTGTTTGCTGTCATTAGGGATATAAATCTGATCATGGCTGCTACAAAGCCTATAGCCATGTTTAGATCACTCCCCTAGCATGTCTAAGACGTGACTAAGTCACCCTTTTGGTGGCTTGGTCCATGGTGAAACGGTTTTTACAAAATACCCAAGAACAGCCCCTGCACCTTCGGCCCTCTCCTTTTTGACAGCATGTGTTGTTTCGAAATGGTGGAATGGTGTGGATCTTGGTTGGCCTATGGCCCTTAGCCACGATTCATACCATTCCCCTAGATGTCTAGATCATGCCATGGTCAATCAAATGGCCACTGGAACGACACAAGACAGCAAATGAAACACAACACTACCCACGCATGTATGAGTGTTCTCGGTTGGCGTTTTCTGGTGTTTGCTGGAATATTTCGAATTGTGGCTGGCCTACGGCCCTTAACCTTGGTTCAAATCATTCTTTGGGATGTTGGTAAGAGGTTTTGGTTGGTGGTTTAAGCCCCAATGGCCATTAGCCTCGCAATCGATGCAAGAAACCAAAGCACAGCTGCTGTATTTTTGGACAGCAACTTGCTGTGACAGTTCAGTGGCTCGTTCGAGTTCTCGGTTGGCTTTTAGCCTATGGCCTTGGACTGGAAAGTGCCTCATCAAGTTAGGAAGGTCATGTTTTTGGCCGTTCATGATTTGGATCGTTTTTGAGGTCGTACGAGAATTTACGGTGCGATGTGCCAAATTGACTCTCGAAAGAGCGTTTCATGTTTTGGCCTCCATTTCCCCTAGATTTCGACCCTCACCATTTTTGGAGCATTATTTCATCATTTTGGGCGTATTTTAATCATGACTACATGTTAGTTCAGTGTTGGTTCGGGGTCATGATTAAATACGGAGTCGTTAGACGTAATTGTCGCACTTTCGGGTTTAATTGCATAGTTTTACATTTTAAAACTATTGCATATTCTTCATGGCATATTTAGGTTGCAGCGAGCCTGAGAGCGATCCAATCCATTCAGTAAAATTAGGATATTTAATTATATTAATTAATTATATTACGTGCAAAAATGTTCATTTTGAGATTTATGTGATATTGCTTGTGGTCACTTTACTACCATTATTAAACCCGGTCGCCAGTTACCGGTCTGGTCGTCAGTTACCGGTCAGTTCAGTTGTTTCACCCAATATACTGTAGCAATATTCTGATAAGACTACATTATTAAGTCTGGTCGCCAATTACCGGCCCGGTCGCCAGTTACCGGTCAGTTCAGTTCAGGGACCACTTGCGTAGACCATAATCTCACCAGAAAATTATTACAGTTATTTCATGACAGGGCTCCAAGGAGCAAACATTTTCATTATGATTTTCAGTTCAGTTATGCACGTATTATAATTGCTCACGACAAGTTATTTTCACATTATGCCTCATGACATGAAATTTTTATCCCATGCAAAACTTTACTATTTATTTACTTGTTATTTACGATATATGCATGTTGAGTCTTTAGACTCACTAGACTTGATTGTTGTAGGTGCTGATGATGATGTCGGGATCGAGGGCGGGGACCAGTGAGCCAGCTCGAGTCGGCAGTAGTAGGACCCGAGGACCTCAGTTCAGCATTGATTATTATTTTTATTGCTCAAACAATTTTTATATCGTTGGATAAACTTTTTCTGTTATTTCGCAAAAATGTTAATTTCTTCCGCTACTACTTTGAACATCAAACTTTATTTATCAGTTCAATTATGAATGAGGCAATGTTACTTATTTTAAAAGAAAAATTTTAAATTTTCTGTAAATTTTCAAGTAGGGATTTTTAGGCCTCTACATCTTGCCATCAAATTTGAAAATCCATCACAATAGCACGTAACATATCTTCTAATGTTTAAATTGTACGCTCAGTTGGCCATCAGTTTAAGGATGATAAGTAGTACTCATAGCCAAACGCGTACCCATTTCTTCTTGGAAACTACCCTAGAATTTATAAGCGAATCCGGGATCATGATTTGATACAATCAAGACTGGCACACCGTGCAGTCTCACAGTATTCTCGATGTATAAACGAGCCATTCTTTTATAAGGGTAAGTCCGCTCATACGGAATAAAATGCGCAGATTTCGAAATACGGTCAATAATAACCCAAATAGCATCACAGTGCTTGGGCGAACGAGGTAAATGAGTCACGAAATCCATAGCACTATGTTCCCAATTCCATTTTGTAATTTCAAAATTATGGAGTAATACTCTCGGTTTCATTCTCTCGGCTTTCACTTGCTGGCACACAAGACATTTCGAAATAAATTCATCAATGTCCTTCTTCATACGTCTCCACAGAATTGAGGTCTCAATGTCAAATACATTTTTCGGCCTCTAGGGTGAATACTGTATTTACTTTAATATGCTTCACGAAGAAGGGCAGCTTTCAAATAAGAATTATCAGGAACTATCTGCCGACTATTAAGTCGTAAAGAACCATCAGAAGAAATTTGAAATCCAGAAGGATGTCCTGCAGAGACAAGTTCTTTAGAATTTTGAATCTGAGCATCGTTTCGTTGGGCCTTTCGTATTTTAGATATCAAATTGAGCTCAATTTGCAATGCTGAGACAGTGACAGAGTTCCAATTTGAGTGAAAAGTCTAGCCAAAAGTACATATATCCTCTTGTACTTTGGCTACACAAACATAAGCTAAAACAGAATTATGTACTTTACGACTAAGGGCATCCGCAGTAACATTCACTGATCTAGAGTTATACTGAATCTCACAATCAAAATCCTTCAGGAGATCCATCCACCTACATTGCCTCATATTCAAATCAGATTGATAAAAGAGATATTTCAAACTCTTATGGTCTGAATAAATAACAAACTTTTCTCCATACAAGTAATAACATCAAATCTTCAAAGCAAACACAATGGCGGCCAACTCCAGATCATGAACTGGATAACGAGTTTCATGAGATTTTAATTGACGAGACGCATAAGCAACCACCTTGCCATGTTGCATCAGAATACCGCCCAAACCTTTACCAGACGCATCTGAACACACTACAAATCCTCCGGTACTTGAGGGTATAGTAAGCACAGGTGTTGTGTCAATCTCGTCTTCAATTCACTAAAACTAGCTTCACATTCATCTGACCAAATGAATTTCTGATTCTTCTGTGTCAGTTGAGTAATATGTTTAGTTATTTTCGAAAACCTTTCAATAAAACGACAACAATAACCAGTTAAACCCATGAAGCTGTGGATCTCAGGAATATTCGTAGGCCTCGACCAATTCAATACGGCTTCAACCTTAGCAGGATCAACAGATATGCCATGTCTCGAAATGACGTGGCCTAAAAATACTACTTTGTCCATCCAGAATTCACATTTGGACAACTTAGCATATAAATGTCCATTACGAAGAGTTTGAAGTACCAGGCTCAAATGTTCAGTATGTTCCTTTTTTGATTTCTAATATACAAGAATATCATCGATAAAAACGATAACGAATCGGTTAAGAAAATCTTGAAAGACACGATTTTTAAATCCATAAAGGCAGCAGGAGCATTCGTGAAACCGAAATGCATAACCAAAAGCTCATAGTGGTCATACCTGCTACTAAAAGCAGTTTTAGGCACATCTTCTTCTCGAACTCCTACTTGATGATAACCAGAACGAAGATCAATCTTAGAGTAGACAGAATTACCCTGAAGCTTATCAAATAAATCTTCAATACGAGGAAGTTGATACTTGTTTTTCAGAGTAGCCCGATTCAATTGCCTATAATCGATACACATTCGCATAGTACTATTTTTCTTTCGAACAAATAAAACAGGAGCTCCCCAAGGCGACACACTCGGTCAAATATATTCTTTATCGATAAGATCCTGTAATTGTTCTTTTAATTATTTCAATTCATGAGGTGCCATGCGATAAGGAGCTTCAGATATAGGCGCAGTACCTGGTACAAGATCAATGCTAAATTTGACTTCTCGATGAGGAGGAAAATCAGGAATATCATCGGGAAATACATCCAGAAACTCTTTCGCAACAAGAATATCAGATAAAGAAGGCTCATTCTTAGAGATATCAATAGCGTAGATAAGATAACCCTCATCCCCGCTAAACAAAAGTCGAGACATTTCCAAAGAATATACCGATGAAATTTTAGCTTGGGAACCCTTATCATAAAAATTACACTTGGGTCCATCAACTGGTCGAAATCAAACCACTCCATACAAACAATCGATAGTAGCTTGATTGGTTGTCAAGATATCCATGCCAACAATACAATCAAAGTCGTGCATTGGGAGGACAATCAGATTCAGAAATATCACATTATCCTCATATATCAATACACAATTATGCATAACTTGCTCAAACTAATATAATCTTTCCTGCTGGCGTGGATATCGACAAAGTATCATACAATGGGGTACACAGAAAATCATGGGATGCAACAAATGCATGAGATATGAATGAGTGAGATGCTCCTGTTGATGTAACTTAAAATTAATAATTTATTATATGTTAAAACCTATATTTTAAAATTTAAGTTTCATTAAAATTATAAAATTATGTTATTTTAGTATTGTGTGTTTATATTTAAATGTCTTACTAAATATGTTTTATTTTCAGGTTTTCTACGTGTTGGTAAAATAATGATAACTCAAGCTAGAAAATTCAAATGGAGATAATTCAAACATGTTTGAAATCCTTGAGAAATTATCTACAACTTTGCAGAAGACATGATTGCCTAAAAAGTTGGTTAAGATAATCAAATTGTTAAAATATCAAAAGGATGACAAATTTACTTTCACCACGACCAGCATATAGTAAAAAAATCAT